>NC_081411.1:218352653-218652653 GCF_030272615.1 Cryptomeria japonica | reverse complement strand
ATAGGTTAAATGCATACAAGTTTTTTAGGATCTGGATTATGAAGAAATGGGCTCTATTTATAGGAAAAATGGAGCAATGGATGGTTGAGACTGAGCAATCTCAACAAGGGTCAGGATTGAATGATTTTCAATCCATGTGAGGGCTTTCAACCCAATTCTAGGATGACAAGTGTCAATGTGAGATAGGTTGAGAGGAGAGGGAATAAGCATTAAATGCTTGATATGACCTTGGGAGTTTAAAGTCAAGGTTAGTTGAATGAATAAACTTTTTATTCAAAGAATAAAGCTTTTATCCAATGGATAAACTCTTGTGCAAATGTGAAAAGGATAAATATGGTCAAAACAATAAATGTTTGGGGAGACAAGTTTGAAATAACCATAAATGGTTATGTAAGAGGCATAAATGGTCTTGTAAGAGCCATTAGTGGTCTTGGAAGACTTTTGGGGGTTAATTTGTTGAACACACAAAGCATTAAATGCTTTTCAAAAACTTTGGAGTCTTTGAGAAGTGACTTCATTTTGCTTAGGAATGTGACAATAATTAGGGGATGGATTAGGCTAATTAGGAAGGGGTTAGAAGAATCTAGAAGGGGATTAGATTTTGCAAGTGGATTTGGTGGGTGAGGGAAAATAGAATTTTATTAAAATAAAAATTCATTTATTTCAATAAATGTGTGCAAGTTGCATTTGTAGGAAAATGCAAGTGGGGGGGGGGATAATGATTTAAATAAATGTTTTTATTTAATTTATTTAAAAGAGGAAAAGGGGATTTTAATTAAATAAATAGATTTTATTTATTTAATTGATTGTGAATTTGATTTAATGAATTAATTAAAATAAATTGAATAATTTATTTAATTAATAGGAGAATGTTTGGAGATGAATTAATTAAATATTTATTTAATTAATTGATGGCTAGTGGATTTTTAATCAAATAAATAGCGAATATTTATTTAATTAAGCTGGATAGATTTGTGTGACTACAAGAGGGATTCTAGAAGAGTCCAGGAAGAGGGTTAGGAGGCAAGTGGGAGATGTAGGAAAATGCAAGTGGGTGAGGGATAATAGGATTTATTTAAAATAAATAACTTTATTTTAATTTGGTTGCAAGTTGGGGATTTAAATAAATTAAATTTATTTAATTGGGGTGAACTATTTAATTAAATATAAATTTAATTAAAAGTAGAGAGGAGGAATTTTAATTTAATAAAATTATTTATTCAATTAAAGAGTAGAAAGGGATTAAGTGAATTTAAATAAATAAATTGAATAATTTATTTAATTTAAATAGAAGAATGTGAATGATTTAATTAAATTAGATTTAACTAAATAGAGGAATGAGAATAAAATGAACATTAAATTCATTTAGGAATATAGTCATTTTTATACGTCTACATTTTGCCCCTCTTTGAAGTGACGTGTGTGCACATGTTGATTCAAAGAAAATGATGTGTCGTCCAATTTTTTATTATGATCAGTGTGATGTTGTGTCGAGGTATTCATGTTGTGCCCCAGATTTGATAAATGATGTTGATAATGCCCCCTCGGGAGATGAATATAAAATTTGAAAATTTGATTTGATTTTGATAAATTTGATAAATTTCATCGTATTGTAAAATTTTGGCTATGTTGAATGTGGTTACTTGATTCATCTCCTGATAATGATGTTTGTTAGGGTTAGATGAGAGACCATGAGCAATTTACGCATTCCTCTATGTAACCCTAATTTTGATTTTCCCTATAAAAGGTAAAAAGTGATTTATTTTTGTCTCATTTGTGCTTGTTGACCTTGGAGAAAGTGACACTTGGAGAAAAGTCAAGATGTTGGTTCCCTATTCTTCACATCGATTTGAGTGCGTTTGGAGGTATCAGAGGCCTGCCACGTATGGACCACCGGTAAGTCAACCTTTTTGACCCCTTTTGGATTTTTATTTTGTTGTTTTTAGGCATGTTTTTAAATTTTGTCATGCGGATTCAACAGTTTAGCATGTCAGGTAAAACTCATAGCGCATACGATAAGTTCTGTAGCATGTAGCATTTAATGAAGTAAGGTAGCATCCAGGTAGATTAGGATAGCATAGGGGTGGGTTAGTGTAGTGCATAGAAATAGGTTAGCGTATCGAGGACATAGGGTAGCGCTCAAGGGAAAAAGGGTAGCGCGTAGGGAAGACCTAGCGCATAGGGTTAGTAGGGGCTTGCATAGGTAGTGTAGGATAGCTCATAGGGTTAGTTTCGCAATGTAGGGCTAAAGTAGGATAGCGCATAGGGGGTTTTAGCGCTTAGGGTAGTTTTAGGTGGCACTTTGATAGGACAAGGTAGCGTATGGTGCAAAATAGTGCATATGGTTAAGGGTGTAGTGCATTGATAGGACAAGGTAGCACATAACCAGTAGTTTAGCGCATAGATAAGATTGTTTACCGCATGAGTAGAAAAATTTGGGTAAAGTAGGATTTTGGATGAAGAAAAATAGGTAGGTTTTGCCAATTATGTCGGGATGGGTGCGAATTTTAGTCGGCATGTCTACTATCATTGTTTTGATAAGTTGTCCAATATGAGTTTTGATATGGTTTCTGGATAGATAACTTGATTTGATTTGCAATGTTTCAAGTTGATGCTGGTCTGATCTTGATTTGATATGATGTGGATTTTGATATGGATGTTTTGATATGAACTTGTTTTCATATGCATTGTTTCAAGTTGATATATATGTCATACTTGAGTTGTTTTACAAGCTGATATGATTGTGGGATGAGAGTTATTTTACAAGCTGATGTGATTGTGAAACTTGAGTTGTGTTACAAGTTGATATGGATGTGTGAAAGATAACTTGATTTGATATGCATTATTTCAAGTTGTTATATATGTGGTACTTGAGTTGTTTTACAAGCTGATATGATTGTCAAACTTGAGTTGTTTTACAAGTTGATATGAATTTGATGTTGATTTAATATGATGTGGAGCTGATATTGGATATCTTTTGTTTGGAATAGGAGTGGCTTGGAGTTGTGCAGTCATGAGAGCAATTTCTGAGACCGTCATTCTTGATACAATGTTTGACACAGACTAACAGGGATATTATTGAGAGATGTGGCCTATCTTCTTTGCTAGAGATGCCCTGGTATATCATTAATTGGGGTTTGTTGATAGTGTTGGCCAAGAGGTGGCATAGTGACATGAACACCTTTCACTTGGCGACAGGCGAGATCATAGTGATGCCTAAGGATTGCTACCGGATTCTACGGATTCCTGTTGTAGGTGCACTGCTACCGTATGAGAAGACTGAGGAGGGTGGCAAAAAGGCATTTCACCAGATCTTCCAAGATGATATGATTTGTGGGTATGAGATCCTATGGTAGGATTTCATTGATTTGGATTATGCTCCTCTACCATCAGTGCTAGCAGGTTTTATTTGTGGTTTCTTATGTCTCGAATGTAGTTCAAAGAGGCTAGTAGTGGGTTGGGTATTAGCGCTGGAGGACATTGTGAGGCCCTACCCCGACCCATCCTATCTCTTCAGTTATTTTCGTTTTGGAACTATTTTGGATGCTAGTTTGGACACACTATGGATATAGAACTTTTCGTGATTCCGCGATTTTGGTAACATTGATATATGTGGATGCTTCCTTTCTATGCCTTGTGGATTATAGAATATTATATGATTCTAGATTAGGGTAATGTTCTGATGATGCAGGTTATTATCTGAATTTTAGGAATTGATATAATGTTAGGAAAATGTTTGCATATATTGTAGATGGATCAAATTTTGATGATTATGAGGAAATTGCTTTGATTTGTGACAAACCATATTTCATAATGTCAAGTCTTTGCAGAATGAATGTATTGTATTCTGATTATGTGATTAAATATTATATGAGGCTATTTGGGAAGTACTAATGTTTAAATTGAGATGTGCAGGAAAATATCCATGTGACCATGGAAATATTATGGAGAATCAAGCCTAGGCCAATGTGCGTTACTAAAACCAGGAGTTGTCTATTTGGAGAGACAACACCCCGTATGTACTGTATTTTATTCATAAATGTAAAATGTTGCATGAGTGTAATTTGTATTTATTGGATTGATTAAATTGTTTAAGGGACAATTGCCATGTGGTTATTGTGATGTGGAATTATTTTGTAGTGTTACTTGACACCTATGTAGTATGTTGAGTTGGCAATTTGTCATGTCACTTTTTTGAAAGTTTTATTTTTGTTAATGGTTATATCCACTAATTATCCTTGAAGGAACCAAGAAATCTAGGTTAGAGAGCCACAAGGAAGGTCAACTCAGAGTTGACCCGTAGGTTAACTTCAGGTGGACTTTCTGAAGGTCAAATCAACTCCTAGAGTCAATTTTAGAGTTTTTCTATTGGGCCTCATGGGGTACCTATGGGTGAAGGCCAAAATTGGCCATGTGTCTTTCCCTTAGGACTTGTTTAACCACCCAAAAAAGTGGTTTTCCCAAGATGGACGAATTCCATCTATAGGAGTGCCATCCTTGGAAGGAGAACCTTCTTGGAGATAGTAATCCCTCTTCCCCATTCCATTTCCCTTCTCTAGGCACCTAGGTTAGGGAGTGTGTAAGACCTAGGGAAGACCAACCCAATGGGAGATCACTCACTCTATCCAAGAGGTTGGAAGGAGTGAGAGAGGCCTTCTTAGGCTAAGAATGGAAGCTTAGTGAGCTAATCACCCACTCTCCATTCTTGGAGATTTTTGAAAAAAAAACTTGGAAGGAAAAAAACTAGTTTTAGGAATTAGAGGAATTTGGGGGCCAAGGATTGCAGAAAGTTGTGTGGATTGGGCAGCTCATCTCCAACTAAATTTGGCATACCTATTGGCAGAATAAGGTTGGTGGTTATCTCCTCTTGGTTTTGTTGTTTATGTTAGTTATGTTGTTTTGTTGAAGGAAAGAAATGCTTGTAAAGAAAGTGTGTATGTAAATTGTTGTTGAAGAAAATAATGTGTAGTTTCATTTCTATGTTTTTCTGTTTTGTGTTCTTGTTTTGGGAGTGTCCAAGATCTTCTACTCTTGGGAGAGTAGGATGATCTTGGGGTGGAAGAAGCATGACAGCCTTGGGTGAGAGGCTCTCCTTAAGGAGAGTGATCTCAAGGGTGTCCTTTGTGACCCTTGCTGCATAGCCTTGTGTATGCATTTGGGGGTCATAAGGGGAGAGAAATGGCTTTGAGCCTTTGGGGGGCATAAGGTGTGTGGGATGAATTTTGTTGAGTATTTTGTGTTGCCATGAGGTGGCTTGTGTTATATTTTTGGCTGCAGTCTCCCCAATGGTACTTGGTCCACTTCCACCCGTAGATTGATCACCACAAGTGTGGTGATAGTGTAGCTTGGGATGGGAAAGAGTATGTGTTGTGTGTTTGCCCTATTGTTGTGTTGTATTGCTTGATTGTAACCCGTCTAGGTCTTGATTCTCCTAGCTCGGGGGTGGCTTCTGGTAAGCCTAGGTTGGGAGGTGAGCATCCCATGGTCACAGTCCTAAACTTTACTTGCAGGTGGCTTGGGGAAAAAGACTAGGAGTTGCAGATTGTTGTGTTGCAGACTTCTATTTAGATCCCTTATTTTTATTTAAATGCAGAAAGGAAGAAAGAAATGTAACCTTATATTTTGTAGCAAAAAAAAAAGAGAGAGAAAGTGCATATGTAAATATAGGGCTTAAAATGATTCTGTTTCTGTTTAAATTAATGTACTCTTTATTTACTGTGTAAAAATTAGAGAAAGATGACTGTTTGGATTATTTACCCATTTTTATATATGGGCTATTGTAATTATCATTCTGGAAAAACAATGTAAATTTAATTTTATGTTTTGATGCCTATTGTGTTGTAGTAGACTACATTTAAATCTGGTCTGTAACATGTTTATTTACTGCAATATTAAAGAAAAGAAACAAAAAAATGCATTAGGATTCCTTATTTACTATTTACTAGTTTATTTACTGCAATGTTAAAGCAAGGAAAAGAAAAAAAAGAAATGCAGTAGGGTTATTATTTACTTGCATAGTTTTAAATTCTGTTATTTTATGTCTGTTAGAAAGAAAGGAGAACCAGTATTGTTTTATTGCTGTAGAAAGTTTAAATAAAAGAAAAGAATAGAAAAAAATTAGACCTATTCTAAATACTGTTAGAAGACTAAAAATAGAATGTAAATAGTTGAAAATCCCAAATCAATATAAGGGTTTTAACCCTATTACTTCAACATTTAGTCATATATATCTCTATATGTATGTAAGTATATATATTGAAAATATATACCTATATAGATATAAAATATATATATATATATAAGCTTCCTGTAATGTGCATACCCCTGTAACAACGAAATAAGAGGCATATTCTAAATCCTGTGCATCTCTGTTACAAACATATAAAATATAATGCAGAATAAACCCTTTAATCATATATATATATATTCTACAATCTAAAGTCATGCTCTGTGGGTGCCTGTAGAAGAAAATATCTTCATATTTATAAATGATATTGTGCATATTATATATATATATATATATATATATAATATACGTTTGAAATTCAAAAAAAAAAAAACCACATCTTATACCATTTTTTTTATCAACCCACGAAATACTTAAATAAAGACAAAAAAAAAAAATTTAGTAATAATAATGCTGGCCGAACCACTGTGTGTAAACACAGTGGACGGCTCTCGAGCCGCGCCACTATGTTTACCCACAGTGGACGGCACGGGAAAGCCGAGCCACTGTGTGTAAACACAGTCGGCGGTGCTCGGGCCGCGCCACTGTGCTTACCCACAGTGGATGGCATAGAGGGTGCCGCCACCGTGTGTAAGCACAGTGGATGGTCCGCGGCCGCCACTGTGCTTATACACAGTGGACAACACCGCCGTCACTGTGTATAAACACAGTGGCGACCGGGAGAGCCCTGCGCCGCCTCCTCCCCTCATTCCGCCCTCTGCGAAACCCTCCGCTGTGCCCTAGCTTCGCCGTACCTGCAGTCACATTCCAAAACAAAAAAAAAAAGAAAGAAAACAAAACAAAGAAAAAGGGTTAATATAAAACCCTAACCCATTTCGAGTTAGGGTATAATATGTAAAAAGGGTAAAAATAACATAAGACAAGTGAGATTTAGATTGGGGCATTTAAATTGGTTTTTTAATTTATAATGAGGGTTAGTATTTAAGAATTTATATTGTGATATATATATAAGGAATTTAAATTGGAATTTTAAAGTTAGATTTTAGTATATAATTTGGGGTTAAGTTTATAATTGAAATATTATGGAATTTTAAACCCTGATTTTAATGTATATATTTGGGGACAAATTTAATAATTGAATTATTATGGAATTTTAGACTTTTGATAATAGGGGTTAATTTAATAATTGAATTATTATATGTCCTCATTCTTTAGAAATTTAATTTTAATTAATTCAAGGGGGTTAATAATAAAGGATTACTATAGTTGGATAAACTATACGTTTAACCCTGCAATATACTTAATTTATCAATGGACTTACCCTCCCATATATTTGGACGATAGGAAAATTTGAAAGGAGGAATTTGTAAATTTATGAACCTAAGCCCTTGAGACCGATTTTTGGTCGGATTGAAAATTAATTGACAAAATCAAGGGGTTTAGGGAAAATCAGAATTGGCCTTAGCTTATTTTCAGTTTTAGTGGGCAAATGACATTGTAGTAAGCCGAAACCCTCATTGGGTGGATGTGTATAATGAATTTTTATATAAGCATCAAATAATCGATAGCAATATCATTATATGACCTGGAATGATTTAATACATTAAGATAGCCAATTATCCCTTGATTTAATTAGCGGCAATTTGCCTTAGGTAATTGAGCTAGCTAACTAATCCACAATGCAAATTAATCTCCACCAATCAAGTCACTCGCTCGAGTTGGTTATTTAACTTAACCTTAGTAAGTAAGTTTATTTACATCCTAGATAAGACAAAACTTTAAATACAGTTGTTATGTATTAGGATTTATAGCGAGTTCATGACGTCAAAAAAAAATTTGTTGTTCCATTTTTTGTGCCCTAAAGTTTGGGCACGACATTTTGGTATCAGAGCAAGGTTTCCAACACTAGGAACCTTTCTCCATTACGTTTCGCTTTAACTATCTAAATTAATCAAATATTTTCTTAAACGAAAAATAAAAATATAAATATATGAAAATTAAATTATTTAAATTAATTGTTTATTTATTTTATTTTTGTTTCCTCATAGGATGCCTCCAACTACGCGACAAGCTCGCAAGCGCGGAAGGGGTCCTAGGCGTACACGTATGGCACGCGAGGATGTTGCTAGGGAGGAATCGGTTCCAGAAGGGAACTCGGAAGCACCTCCTGAACCACCGGTTGACCCTAACCAAGACATCTTGCTAGCTCTTTGGAACTTGATTGGGATAGTGCAGGACAGGCTTCCAGCAGTGGACCGTCATGTAGACAATCAGAACTCAGGGAGTCATAGGTCAGTTGAGAGGGAACGGAGTAGGAGTCCACCTCCTAATTCCATAGAGGGCGAGGCAGAGCATGAGCTAGAGTCCGTTCACCTGCCCGAACCCCCTCCAGTAGCAGCACCTGTGTACTTTGAGAGAGCACGTCAGGAACCAGGAGACCTGATTAGAGAAGTTTTACGCCTCTAGCCACCATCTTTCGGAGGCACTACTGACAGAGTAGAGGCTGAGGCATGGCTTTTGAGCCTAGATCGGTGCTTCGCATTGCGATCTTATGAAAGCAATCTGAAGGCATGCGTTGCAGTCCACCTTCTGAGATCGACAGCCTCCACATGGTGGAAGCAAGAGGAATTCAAGTGCGGACTCACTGCAGATACCATCACTTGGGAAATCTTCACAGAGAGGTTCAGAGAGAGGTACTTGTCAGAGCACTTCCGGCAGCGTAGGATCGATGAGTTCCATGACCTCCAGCAGAAGGGTCTCACAGTGACCTAGTACGAGAGTAAGTTTATTGAGCTCCTACCTTATGTAGATTACCTAAAGGACGAGAAGCTACTCGTCAACCGATTTGTTAGGGGAATTAATGCTGGGATAATAGGACCAGTGAGGATGGCCGCTCCAGGTAGCCTTCGGGTTGCCGTAGAGAAGGCCCTTATAGCCGAGGAGATTCAGATCAGGCCACAGGACACGAGGGATCGGTTCCAGAACCGAAACCCAGCTCCCCAGCCTTTCGGGTTTCAGAAACCCCATTGGAAAGGCAACCACAGAAATGTTTCGGGGTCCCATAAACCCCCTCCTCCACAGCAGTCACAGCAGAGTCAGAGACAGAGGCCACCTCAGGGACAGCAGGGCTCCAGGCCCAAGCAGTGGCAGTCACAGGGTCCCAGGCGTGACCAGAGAGCACAGGGTACATACACACCCCCAGCACGGGCTCAGCAGTCCTCCAGGGGTGGGTACAGTGGTTCTAGCCGGACAGGTGGGCATCCTTTTACTAGGCCTCAGGGCGCACAGTTTCAGGCACGTGGTGCTTGCTTCACGTGTGGAGCCATGGGGCACATGGCAAGAGAGTGTCCACAGGGACAGATGACAGGGAATCAGAGGATGGCAACATCAGAGCCTATAGTTGGGGACATGGGCAAGTCCCATAGAGTCTTCGTAGCGGTTGATAACCGCCAGGCAGAGCACCAGGCCACAGTGATCGAGGCTGCAGGTAAGGTCAGAGGTTGTAGTATTTCTATATTATTTGACTCAGGAGCGACTGACTCCTTTATATCTCCATTGGTTGTGGAGCGTTGCGGGCTAGTGGCAGTAAGGCAAAGTGTCAGCTGGGAAGTGGAGTTAGCTTCAGGGGCTAGAGTGTCAGTGGATTCAGAGGTTAGGGGATGTCCGCTCCAGATTGGTAATACCACCACCTTAGTAGACCTTAGAGTTACACCACTCAGATCTTATGGCGTCGTACTTGGCATGGATTGGCTTTACGCCCACAGAGCCAAGATGGATTGTCACTTGAAAAAGGTCGAGTGTGAGGATGATCATGGTGCTCCCATAGTAATCACTGGGATTCAGAGACCCATGTCTCTTCGTATGATATCCGCTATGCAGCTTAAGCGGAGCATGCGGAAGGGATGCCAGTTGTTTGCTATCACAATCAGTGACCGAGAGGAAGAAAATGAGAAGGAGCCTTCCATAGATGATCATCCCATCCTTGAGGCATTTGCAGATGTGTTTCCTGATGAGCTACCCGGTATGCCGCCCAGCAGGGAAATTGACTTCCACATAGATTTGGTACCAGGAGCCGAGCCAGTTTCGAGAGCACCTTATAGGATGACCACTCATGAGCTTAATGAGCTCAAGATGCAGCTAGAGGAACTCTTAGAGAAGGGTCACATCCATCCTAGCGTCTCTCCTTGGGGCGCACCGGTCATCTTCGTGAAGAAGAAAGACGGATCCCTTCGGTTATGCATGGATTACAGGCAACTGAATAAAGTAACCATCAAGAACCGCTATCCCTTACTGAGGATCGATGATTTGTTTGATCAGCTTCAGGGTGCCAAAGTGTTTTCCAAAATAGACCTAAAGTCAGGATATCATCAGTTGAGAATTGTGGAAAGTGATATCCACAAGACCATGTTTCGCACCAGATATGGCCACTATGAGTTCACTGTGGTCCCATTCGGTCTTACGAATGCTCCAGCTGTATTCATGAGTCTCATGAATGGGGTATTCTGCACCTTCCTCGACCGATTTGTGATAGTGTTCCTCGACGACATATTGATCTATTCTCGAAATGAGCAGGAGCATGAGGAGCATTTGAGGCAGGTTTTGCAGTGTTTGAGGGATAACCAGTTGTTCGGCAGTTTGTCGAAGTGTGCTTTCTTTAGATCAGAGGTCAAGTACCTAGGGCATGTTATATCCGGTAATGGGATCTCAGTTGACCCATCAAAGATTAGAGCCATCATGGATTGGCCGGCACCTACCAGTGTGACAGAGGTCAGAAGCTTCATGGGTTTAGCAGGATACTATAGACGTTTTGTGGAGGGATTTTCCAGAGTTGCACACCCCTTCACATCCCTCCAGCGAAAAGGGAAGAAATTTGAGTGGATAGAGAAGTGTGAGAGGGCTTTTCAGGATCTAAAAAGGGCACTTACTAGTGCACCTATTCTTATTGTGCCAGACCCCACGGCCGACTTCATGGTATGCACGGATGCTTCCTTAGATGGATTGGGAGCAGTTCTTATGCAGGAGGGTAGGGTTATAGCATACGAGTCTAGGAAACTTAAGACTCACGAGCTTAACTACCCTACGCATGACCTAGAGCTTGCAGCAGTTGTACATGCACTTGTGAGGTGGAGACACTTCCTTTTAGGTCATCACTTCGAGCTTCATTCGGACCATCAGAGTTTGCAGTATATCTTCACCCAGCCTAACCTTAATGCACGTCAGAGGAGATGGATGGAGTTCCTTTGTGAGTATGATTTTGATGTTCATTACATCAAAGGAAAGGAGAATGTGGTCGCAGATGCCCTAAGTAGGAGATGACATGAGGTTTACACCATATCCATGAGCACAAATTTGAGAGACCGTATTTTGCAGCGATTGCCAGAGGATGATTGGTATCTAGAGGTTTGTCAGAGGATCCGTAATCAGGAGACCCTGGAAGGGAAGTTTGTGGACTACTCTTTGGAGTCCGATGGTCTATTACGCCATAGAGGACGCATTTATGTACCCTCTCCTGGGGGTTTGCGATATTTCATTATCATGGAGGCTCATAGAGCTCCTTATGCAGCGCATCCCGGGGTTAAGAAGATGCATGCTGACTTGAGACAGTTATATCATTGGCCAGGAATGCGGCAGCTTATCGCCGAGTTAGTAGCCCGATGCCTTGAGTGTCAGAGAGTCAAGGCAGAGCACCACCATCCAGGTGGGTTACTCCAGTCCCATGCTATACCAGAGTGGAAGTGGGCTACTATATCCATGGACTTCATTATTGGTCTTCCTATGTCATCTCGTCGCCATGATGCTATCTTGGTGACAGTTGACAAATTGACCAAAGTAGCCCACTTCTCACCAGTACGGACTACCTTCACAGCTCCAGCAGTGGCACAGGTGTTCTTGCGAGATATTGTTAGGATTCATGGTGTCCCACGCAAGATTATCTCTGATAGGGATTCTCTCTTTACATCTTCCTTTTGGAAGGCATTACAGACAGCGTTGGGCACCAAGCTCAACTTTAGCACAGCCTATCATCCAGAGATAGATGGACAGATAGAGCGGGTTAACCAGGTGTTAGAGGATATGCTCCGCATGTACGTCATGGATCATCAGACCCGATGGGAGGAGTACCTGCATTTAGTAGAATTTGCCTATAATAATGGGCATCACACTTCTTTGGGGATGCCACCCTTTCAGGCTTTGTACGGCAGACCATGCAGGACACCTTTGAGTTGGGATCGTATTGAGGATAGAGTGGCCATAGGCCCTGAGTTGGTTCATGATATGGAGCAGCAGGTAATTTTGATTAGACAGCGCCTTAGAGAGGCACAGGATAGGCAGAAGAAATATGCAGATGCAAAGAGGATAGACTGGAGTTACATGGTTGGGGACAAAGTTTTCTTGAGAGTGCGACCGCATAAGAGTCCAATCCACTATGGAAAGGGTTCTAAGCTCGCACCTCGCTTTGTCGGACCCTTCGAGATCCTTGAGAGGATAGGACCAGTTGCCTATCGCCTAGCTTTGCCACCTAGCCTGTCACGCATCCACGATGTGTTTCATGTGTCAGTTTTGAGAAAATATATCTATGATGAGTCTCATATTTTAGATTGGGATGCCTTGCAGGTGGAGTCGGACGGGCAGCTAGCCTTGGAGCCCATTCGCATTTTGGCTCACCGGACGTTGGCCCTTCGAGGTCGAGAGCTGGACCAGGTTAGAGTCCAGTGGGATTGCTATGATGAGGTTACAGCTTCATGGGAGGATGCAGCATGTATGAGATCACAGTACCCTCATCTTTTTGATGAACTCCAGGAGGACGTTCATGCCTAGAGGGGGAGGGTGTGAGGCCCTACCTGACCCATCCTATCTCTTCAGTTATTTTCATTTTGGAACTATTTTGGATGCTAGTTTGGACACACTATGGATATAGAACTTTTCGTGATTCCGCGATTTTGGTAACATTGATATATGTGGATGCTTCCTTTCTATGCCTTGTGGATTATAGAATATTATATGATTCTAGATTAGGGTAATGTTGTGATGATGCAGGTTATTATCTAAATTTTAGGAATTGATATAATGTTAGGAAAATGTTTGCATATATTGTAGATGGATCAAATTTTGAGGATTATGAGGAAATTGCTTTGATTTGTGACAAATCATATTTCATAATGTCAAGTCTTTGCAGAATGAATGTATTGTATTCTGATTATGTGATTAAATATTATATGAGGCTATTTGGGAAGTACTAATGTTTAAATTGAGATGTGCAGGAAAATATCCATGTGACCATGGAAATATTATGGAGAATCAAGCCTAGGCCAATGTGCGTTAGTAAAACCAGTGGTTGTCTATTTGGAGAGACAACACCCCGTATGTACTGTATTTTATTCGTAAATGTAAAATGTTGCATGAGTGTAATTTGTATTTATTGGATTGATTAAATTGTTTAAGGGACAATTGCCATGTGGTTATTGTGATGTGGAATTATTTTGTAGTGTCACTTGACACCTATGTAGTATGTTGAGTTGGCAATTTGTCATGTCACTTTTTTGAAATTTTTATTTTTGTTAATGGTTATATCCCCTAATTATCCTTGAAGGAACCAAGAAATCTAGGTTAGAGAGCCACAAGGAAGGTCAACTTAGAGTTGACCCGTAGGTTAACCTCAGGTGGACTTTCTGAAGGTCAAATCAACTCCTAGAGTCAATTTTAGAGTTTTTCTATTGGGCCTCATGGGGTACCTATGGGTGAAGGCCAAAATTGGCCATGTGTCTTTCCCTTAGGACTTGTTTAACCACCCAAAAAAGTGGTTTTCCCAAGATGGACGAATTCCATCTAGAGTGCCATCCTTGGAAGGAGAACCTTCTTGGAGATAGTAATCCCTCTTCCCCATTCCATTTCCCTTCTCTAGGCACCTAGGTTAGGGAGTGTGTAAGACCTAGGGAAGACCAACCCAATGGGAGATCACTCACTCTATCCAAGAGGTTGGAAGGAGTGAGAGAGGCCTTCTTAGGATAAGAATGGAAGCTTAGTGAGATAATCACCCACTCTCCATTCTTGGAGATTTTTGAAAAAAAAACTTGGAAGGAAAAAAACCAGTTTTAGGAATTAGAGGAATTTGGGGGCCAAGGATTGCAGAAAGTTGTGTGGATTGGGCAGCTCATCTCCAACTAAATTTGGCATACCTATTGGCAGAATAAGGTTGGTGGTTATCTCCTCTTGGTTTTGTTGTTTATGTTAGTTATGTTGTTTTGTTGAAGGAAAGAAATGCTTGTAAAGAAAGTGTGTATGTAAATTGGTGTTGAAGAAAATAATGTGTAGTTTCATTTCTATGTTTTTCTGTTTTGTGTTCTTGTTTTGGGAGTGTCCAAGATCTTCTACTCTTGGGAGATTAGGATGATCTTGGGGTGGAAGAAGCATGACAGCCTTGGGTGAGAGGCTCTCCTTAAGGAGAGTGATCTCAAGGGTGTCCTTTGTGACCCTTGCTGCATAGCCTTGTGTATGCATTTGGGGGTCATAAGGGGAGAGAAATGGCTTTGAGCCTTTGGGGGGCATAAGGTGTGTGGGATGAATTTTGTTGAGTATTTTGTGTTGCCATGAGGTGGCTTGTGTTATATTTTTGGCTGCAGTCTCCCCAATGGTACTTGGTCCACTTCCACCCGTAGATTGATCACCACAAGTGTGGTGATAGTGTAGCTTGGGATGGGAAAGAGTATGTGTTGTGTGTTTGCCCTATTGTTGTGTTGTATTGCTTGATTGTAACCCATCTAGGTCTTGATTCTCCTAGCTCGGGGGTGGCTTCTGGTAAGCCTAGGCTGGGAGGTGAGCATCCCATGGTCACAGTCCTAAACTTTACTTGCAGGTGGCTTGGGGAAAAAGACTAGGAGTTGCAGATTGTTGTGTTGCAGACTTCTATTTAGATCCCTTATTTTTATTTAAATGCAGAAAGGAAGAAAGAAATGTAACCTTATATTTTGTAGCAAAAAAAAAAGAGAGAGAAAGTGCATATGTAAATATAGGGCTTAAAATGATTCTGTTTCTGTTTAAATTAATGTACTCTTTATTTACTGTGTAAAAATTAGAGAAAGATGACTGTTTGGATTATTTACCCATTTTTATATATGGGCTATTGTAATTATCATTCTGGAAAAACAATGTAAATTTAATTTTATGTTTTGATGCCTATTGTGTTGTAGTAGACTACATTTAAATCTGGTCTGTAACATGTTTATTTACTGCAATATTAAAGAAAAGAAACAGAAAAATGCATTAGGATTCCTTATTTACTATTTACTAGTTTATTTACTGCAATGTTAAAGCAAGGAAAAGAAAAAAAAGAAATGCAGTAGGGTTATTATTTACTTGCATAGTTTTAAATTCTGTTATTTTATGTCTGTTAGAAAGAAAGGAGAACCAGTATTGTTTTATTGCTGTAGAAAGTTTAAATAAAAGAAAAGAAAAAAAAAAATTAGACCTATTCTAAATACTGTTAGAAGACTAAAAACAGAATGTAAATAGTTGAAAATCCCAAATCAATATAAGGGTTTTAACCCTATTACTTCAACATTTAGTCATATATATCTCTATATGTATGTAAGTATATATATTGAAAATATATACCTATATAGATATAAAATATATATATATATAAGCTTCCTGTAATGTGCATACCCCTATAACAACGAAATAAGAGGCATATTCTGAATCCTGTGCATCTCTGTTACAAACATATAAAATATAATGCAGAATAAACCCTTTAATCATATATATATATATATATATTCTGCAATCTAAAGTCATGCTCTGTGGGTGCCTATAGAAGAAAATATCTTCATATTCATAAATGATACTGTGCATATTATATATATATATAATATACGTTTGAAATTCAAAAAAAAAAAACCACATCTTATACCATTTTTTTTATCAACCCACGAAATACTTAAATAAAAACAAAAAAAAAAAATTTAGTAATAATAATGCTGGCCGAAGCACTGTGTGTAAACACAGTGGACGGCTCTCGGGCCGCGCCACTGTGTTTACCCACAGTGGACGGCACGGGAAAGCCGAGCCACTGTGTGTAAACACAGTGGGCGGTGCTCGGGCCGTGCCACTGTGCTTACCCACAGTGGACGGCACAGAGGGTGTCGCCACTGTGTGTAAGCACAGTGGACGGTCCGCGGCCGCCACTATGCTTATACACAGTGGACGGCACCGCCGTCACTGTGTATAAACACAGTGGCGACCGGGAGAGCCCTGCGTCGCCTCCTCCCCTCATTCCCCCCTCTGCGAAACCCTCCGCTGTGCCCTAGCTTCGCCGTACCTGCAGTCACATTCCAAAACAAAAAAAAAAAAGAAAGAAAACAAAACAAAGAAAAAGGGTTAATATAAAACCCTAACCCATTTCGGGTTAGGGTATAATATGTAAAAAGGGTAAAAATAACATAAGACAAGTGTAATATGTAAAAATGCAACCCTAACCCAATTTCGGGTTAGGGTTAGCAATATAAGAATTATATATATATATATATATATATATGTGTGTGTGTGTGTGTGTGTATTTATATATATATATATATAGGAGATTTAGATTGGGGCATTTAAATTGGTTTTTTAATTTATAATGAGGGTTAGTATTTAAGAATTTATATTGTGATATATATATATATATATATATATATATATAAGGAATTTAAATTGGAATTTTAAAGTTAGATTTTAGTATATAATTTGGGGTTAAGTTTATAATTGAAATATTATGGAATTTTAAACCCTGATTTTAATGTATATATTTGGGGACAAATTTAATAATTGAATTATTATGGAATTTTAGACTTTTGATAATAGGGGTTAATTTAATAATTGAATTATTATATGTCCTCATTCTTTAGAAATTTAATTTTAATTAATTCAAGGGGGTTAATAATAAAGGATTACTATAGTTGGATAAACTATACGTTTAACCCAGCAATATACTTAATTTATCAATGGACTTACCCTCCCATATATTTGGACAATAGGAAAATTTGAAAGGAGGAATTTGTAAATTTATGAACCTAAGCCCTTGAGACCGATTTTTGGTCGGATTGAAAATTAATTGACAAAATCAAGGGGTTTAGGGAAAATCAGAATTGGCCTTAGCTTATTGTCAGTTTTAGTGGGCAAATGACATTGTAGTAAGCCGAAACCCTCATCGGGTGGATGTGTATAATGAATTTTTATATAAGCATCAAATAATCGATAGCAATATCATTATATGACCTGGAATGATTTAATACATTAAGATAGCCAATTATCCCTTGATTTAATTAGCGGCAATTTGCCTTAGGTAATTGAGCTAGCTAACTAATCCGCAATGCAAATTAATCTCCACCAATCAAGTCACTCGCTCGAGTTGGTTATTTAACTTAACCTTAGTAAGTAAGTTTATTTACATCCTAGATAAGACAAAACTTTAAATACAGTTGTTATGTATTAGGATTTATAGCGAGTTCATGACGTCAAAAAAAATTTGTTGTTCCGTTTTTTGTGCCCTAAAGTTTGGGCACGACAGACATGGTGACACAGGGTCGCCGATTTGATGGGGGTCTGCTATGTTGGCCCATTTATACAGGGACCTACATCTGGTGGTTTACTTGGGGTACAACAGTCTATCCGCGGGGGTCACACTGCTACAGGTATGGTAGTGGGAGCACATTCCTACTGCTAGGCCACTTGCAGACAAAGACAGGCCTGTTGGATACCTATATGGATATAGAGGGATAGTTGTCCAACATAAGTTGGGAAAACTAGAGCACTAGAGGTAAGTGCTAGATGATATTGATACAGTCATCTGGAGACCATATACAGGTTGCGAGGTGTGGGCAGAGGATGGAATGGAGATGCCATATGTCTACATGTCCAGATATCTGATAGGGCGGACGCCCTTTGTTATTGATAGATTCCTGCATAGCCGGGTGTTGCGACAGTATGGTCAACAACAGGGGATACAATAGGGAGCATGCTTATATGCTCGACGAAAATAGAAGTACCAGATTGGGGACCCACTATTGATAGCATGGTGGCGGTTGAGGAGTTCTTTCACTTAGCCATCCAGATATGGGATTATGCTTATGAGATAGTGGATACGGGGATGATTGATGAGTTCGCAGTGCATGCAGTGGCCAGGATATCAAATCCAACAGAGATGATTCCTGCTTTTGATGATGATGAGGATGATCAGCTCGAGAGGCTAGGGAGATGGGGAGAGGCTAGTGAGGAGGTGGATGAGGGAGGTGGTGATGGTGGAGGAGACGATGGTGGAGATGGTGGAGGAGGTGGGCGAGGTCAGCGAGGGGATAGGGGGAGATTTGATCGAGGGAGGAGAGGAGATAGGGGTGGAGTAGTGACAGAGGGATACGGTTTGAGAGAGAAGTGCAGTGGGCTGTGGTGGTTAGAGGGAGAGGAGGTTTGGCTATTGGAACTGGAGAGGGTTGGAGAGGTGATAGTGGTGGTGGGAGGGCATGATGATTTTAGACGGTCGGCCCAAAGGAGGAGGTCAGATGTTTTACCCACACCTGCACTGAGGACAGGTAGAGGGATAGGGGGTACCCCTACAGATTCAAATTTTGATGCATCGCGAGGATGCTCAGAATAGGTCCTTGTAGTTATCAGTGAAACATCTACAAACATAGCTACCAGCACATCAGCGACAGATTATATAGCTGACCACTAAGCGGGATATAGCTTTGGAGTGGTTGGGTCGAGTCGAGGCTCGAGCAGAGTCTCTGGAGAGAGTGGTGGTGGGTGGCTCAATGAGAGATACCTTGAGAGAGGTGGCTTTGAGATCCAAGGAGGTGGAGTATTACCGATAGTATTATGAGGATGCGGTGCCCAGGGAGCACCGAGTTTCAAGTTTTATAGCATTGAGGTCCAGCCGATCCAGGGAGACTGGGTCAAGGACAAAGAGCAAAGGCGTGACAGGGTCTACGAGATAGGATCCACTTGGAGATCCAAGTGCTGGGACACTTGCTGTGAGACCATCATCCTCAAGAGATAGTCATACCTAAGAGACGTTGTCTCTATTGTATTTTGATCATTTTATTTATATTGGCACAGACATGACATATTTTGTACAGTTGATCATTTTTTAGATATATATATATATATATATATATATATATATATATATATATATATATATATATATATATATATATGAGATGTATGATAATGATATGCTATGAGATGTATCTTGAAAATGAGATGTATGATATGCAACTAATTTTCAATGATATGCAACTAATTTGAGCATCCGCATTTTGCATTGGTCATCCCTATATAGTCACATGTTTTACCTTTTTTGTAGTTATCTCCATTGAGCATTGATTTGTTTGGGATATGTTGAAAATTTATAAAAGCATTATGGTATAATTGAACTAAGATGACCTAAGTGCGGCTTGCGTATAAATAGACAAGATTAAACCATTTGTATGCGCAAAGTGGAATCATGTCTTCAGTGGTTATGTCTTGAATCACGTCTCGAGACAAGTATTTGCACAGTGCAATGGATCGCCTCACAGATAGAAAACTAAAAGATATTGGAGTCTTAATGATTTTCTCTAGCTCGATGCATCATTGAGAAAATGTATAAGAGCCAATGATGCAAAAAAAGTTCAAGTGCAAAAATAGTCAAAACTTCATGTGAGATGCAAATATTTTATACTTCAGAAAATCATCCATCATGTATTGTGAATCCATCTGAGTGATAAATGTTGTGTTCTTGTGATTTATTGATTTGTTTGTTTGGACATGATGCTTTGAATTTGTTGTCAGTTTTGATTTAGGACAGAATCTTGATCAAAGTTTACCCTAGTGAATCTTACCTCTTGATTTGGATATGTAGAGTGATTACCAAGCCATGTTGGGATGAAATGAGATAATTGTTTTGATAAACTAGGATAGTGACTATGCTAAGTATGTCCTGGATAAGGTGATGTTGAGAAAATGTTGGGTGATGACCAATATTGCATGATTATGGATAAGAAAGGCTCAAGAATAAGGATAGATAGACGGGTTGTCCTCTCAAAAGTAGCACCTGTTGCCAGGTTTTCACTAGTTACTTTTATTGCACCTCTTTCTTTTTCTGATTTTTTGATTTTTTTAATGAATTTTTTAATGTTTTTTTTAACTTTTTTAAACTTTTCCATGCATTAGACTACTCAAGTGTAGTATTTATTCAAATGGATGTTATTGGTTGGTTCATCAAGCATATCTCCTTCTGAAGTTGTTAGCTGATAGGCACCTAATCCATAGGCTAATATGATAACACCTGGACCTAACCAGGTAGGTTCAAATTTTCCTTTCTTTTCTCGATCCCGTTGATTTCTAGGATTTTCTTTGAGTAGTATAACACCAATTTTAAAAACTCTGGGAATGACCTTGTGGTTGTAGTTGTGGCCCATACGTTGCTGATATGCTTTGAGGTTAGTATAGGTATGTTGTCGCTTTTCATCTACGAGTTATAGCTCTTGCAGTTGGTTGACTCGATACTCTTCATCTAGAATGAGGCCTTTCAAAGATACTTAGAGAGATGGGATTTCTAATTCCAAGGGTAAAATTGCTTTTGATCCATTTACCAATGAATATGGTGTAGCTCCTGATAGGGAGCTTGGTAGGTAAGCACTCACAAGGCTAGTTGCTCAAAATGAACAATTTCTTGGCTAAGGACTTGTAGAGTTTGTTGTGTTTGAATATCCAATCTATCCTATTGTTGTCATGTCAAATTCTCAATGGTTGGCTTGCCCAACAAACTCCCTTCTAGGTGATGTCTCTTGCCCATGCACAAAACTACTCAACCCCTGCTCTTGGCATCCAACTTGCTATTTCCAAATACATATTAGTAAATCTAACATGAACATGTGGGGGCAAAAAAATTTTGTTCAAGGTTTGTTAGTCAAAGTTGGTTTTAGACTCATAGTCATTTGCTTGTTCAAATACACCACCAAAGGATCAAACCACCAATTTAGGCTATGCACTGTCCAAGGCTCCATCTGCTACTTATCAAACTATTTAGGATTGTTTTCCTAAGGTTTCACAAGCCTCCAACTTCTCCTTACAATTGGGTTTGAGAATTATTTCAAAAACTGCCATTTGTGTGTTATGCAACATTGTCTAGTTTGCTTCTTCAAGTTACTCAAATCCACTATTCTAAGTCCAAAACACCAAAAGTCTAAACTAGTGTTCTGAGGTCTTAACAAGGTTTCCAAGGTTTATTTGGACTGATTTCAAAAGGTTTTACAAGGTCACCAAACCTTCCTCCAATCGGATTCTTATTTTTTCCCAAAACAGGCCTACAAGGAAAGAACCCTTTTTAGCCCTCCTGAAACACTATTTTTCTCATTACTCACTCCCAACTTGGAATATTTGAGAAAGGAAAATATTTTTGAGTACCATTTTGGCCAAAATCATGAATTAGTGCCAAGAGAGGTCATGGGAAGGTCAATTTATGACTGTCTTTTTTTGTAGCCTCAAAACAAGGGTTTTCAAGAGGGTTTGGGTGCTTCCACCATGGATTCACTCCATCAAAATTGTTTCATCCTCCCATACTACTTGGAGACCTCTTCCATAGAAATTTAGAGCTTCCCCTACCCTTTCCATACAAGAATTTTAGCAAACACTTGGCAAGCAACTAAAAATGGAGAGAAATGTCATTAACACTATCAATTTGCTACCCTTTACCAGTCAGACTGTTGCTGCACTCTTCGTACCTATTACACAAGAAATATTAAATTTTACAGAGCCTCAATGAGGTCTTAAAACATTTAGTAAACCTCCTATTACAATTCCTTCATGATTCAAGGCTTGGATTATGCTCTTAAGGCATTCCGTGAGCATTTAGTGAAATACGATTCATAAAAATAGTGAACTCACTGTTTGCTTACAAAATGATAAAGTTTGATTGGATCAAGCTCAAAAATGAGTAAATTTGATCTTACACACCATTGGCCATATGTCCATACCTCTGCCCCATGTATTTTCTCGGCCCAAATTAGACTATGGGTGCAAATCTTGAGTTTTAAACACACTACTAGCCGAGTAATCAATACTTTCCTAGTATTCACTTAAATCCTTCTTCCAACCACCACTTAGGCTTAAAAAAAAGCATATGTACAGTATATACATGAGTTTCAACTTGACTGAATCCATATTGTGGGATCCCAAGCATGGATTAGTCAAGTGGAGTCATTTTGGAGCTTCAAATCTTTGACAGGGCAGCAAGCACCCAGTTTTAGAAATAATTTTGTAAAATAAATTTTTTTGAAGAAACCAATGCCACAATCAACTAAAAAGAATTAAAAAGGTACCATGAACACTTTCCCAAAGGTACAGTATGGATTAAGAAGGTACAGTACGGACCATTGCTCTAAAAGATATAAAAACCAGTCATAAAGCCATTATTTTCTGATTTTATTGAAGAACCTTTTGTTTTAACAATCACCAACCATTTCCAAGTAAAAGGGAGGCATTTTATAGTTTTTCTAGTTGGTTATCAAGAATTAGTATAGACATGAGGCTTTGATAACTTCAATTTTTCAAGAAAAACCCAAAAATGAGAACTTTTGACAACTTTTCTTGCTCCAAGATGCATTTTTCACAACCTAACCTTATCAACTTGTCTAAACCAATTAGAAATTCCTAAAAACACCTAAAAAACATGTTCCAGTGCTTTGGAAAGCACTAGAAAGCTATTTTGGCAATTTTGCACATTTTTGCCAAAAATTGTCAACTCAAGGCCTAAAAGGCACAACTTGATCTCTAGAGCCCAAAATGAGATCAAAACCACTAAACCTGACCAAAAACAACCTAAAACAACATAATTAACCTAACACAAGACTTTACAAACATTAGAACATTAAATACTCAAAAATGGGAGTTTTGCTCAACTAGGTGCTTCTGCACCATACTCCCCAAAATTGAAAAAGTTCCAAGTCCTCTTGGAAATGATACCTGCAAATCATATAGGCTTCATCTTGACCTTTGGCATGTACTTGTCTTCGGATTCATCATGCATGGCCAGATGAAAATCTCCTTCCTTCATCTTCACTCTAGGCCTTGCTTCAAAAATCAACATCCACCATAGTTGTAGCTACTCATAAGGTGTAGATGATACCATCAACTGCCATTCCAGCAAACTCTCAGTCCAAGAACAACTCCATGAATAGATATGAGAAATTTCAATGAGCCTCATCTCAAAGTGAGGAGAAGTGCTCATTTGTGGGGACCAATAGAGGTGCTTGGTGTCATGCATCATTAACCTAGGATAGAGCATTGCTCCCATAAAGGTCATGACACCTTCATAAAGACAAGTGCCAATCTGATAGTGTTCTTGGATGTAGACCTCTGTAGCAACATAATGATCATTTCCAACTATCTCTGTATCCTTCTTATCAATAGGCTTCTCAAGTGAATGTGACCCTTGTATCATGTCTTCATCTTGTTCAATCTATTCAACAACTCCATCATTAGGATAAAGACTATGTGCTTTAGCCTCATTGGTCTCTAACCCATGCTCTTCCTCAAGAACCTTTGCCATATAAGGTTCCTCTTCAACTCTTTGCTGCTCACTCTTCACTGCAACATGCATCTGATGCCCAAAGTCACTGAATGGACTATCTACCTTTTCAACTTCACCTTCTATGGTACTTGGGGTCACTTCTTCCACTAAACTTCCATTGTGTACTGCTGCACCATTTTCTTTTTCAACATCTTCCTTTCTCTTTTTCTCTAGTTCCTCTTTAAGCTCCCTCAATCTTGCTTCATTCTCTTCTAAAGCCCTTCTTAAAATTCTCAACTCATCTCGTGTCTTTTCTTCTTCTTCTCGCTTCGTTCTTTCGACTTCTTGTTTCCTCAACTTTTCTTCCTCTCTTCTCTTCTATCCACCAAACATTAGTTCTTTCCATTTCTTGTAAGCACCTACTATCTCTTTCTCAGATTTTGTTAACTCCATCTTCACCCCTATATCCCAGACCTTTTGCTTGCTCTGATACCACTATGATTGGGAGCTTGGCAGGTAAGCACTCACAAGGCTAGTTGCTCAAAATGAACAATTTATTGGCTAAGGACTTGTAGAGTCTGTTGTGTTTGAATATCCAATTTGTCCTATTATTGTCATGTCAATTTCTCAATGGTTGGCTTGCCCAACAAACTCCCTTCTAGGTGATGTCTCTTGCCCATGCACAAAACTACTCAAAATACTTAACCCTTCCAACTATACTTACTCAACCCCTGCTCTTGGCATCCAACTTGCTATTTCCAAATGCATATTAGCAAATCCAACATGAACATGTGGGGGCAGCAAATTTTTGTTCAAGTTTTGTTAGTCAAACTTGGTTTTAGACTCATAGTCATTTGGTTGTTCAAATACACCACCGAAGGATCAAACCACATATTTAGGCTATGCACTGTCCAAGCCTCCATTTGCCACTTATCAAACTATTTAGGATTGTTCTCCTAAGGTTTCACAAGCCCCCAAGTCCTCCTTACAATTGGGTTTGAGCATTCTTTCAAAAACTGCCATTTGTGTGTTATGCAACATTGTCTAGTTTGCTTCTTCAAGTTACTCAAATCCTCTATTCTAAGTCCATACCCCCAAATGTCTAAACTGGTGTTCTAAGGGCTTAACAAGATTTCCAAGGTTTATTTGGACTGATTTCAAAAGTTTTTACAAGGTCACCAAACCTTACTCCAATCAGATTCTTAGTTTTTCCCAAAACAGGGCTACAAGGAAAGAGTCCTTTTTAGTCCTCTTGAAACACTATTTTGCTCGTTACTCACTCCCAACTTGGAATTTTTGAAAAAGGAAAATATTTTTTAGTACCATTTTGGTCAAAATAATGAATTAGTGTGAAGAGAGGTCTTGGGGAGGTCAATTTATGACTGTCCTAATTTGTAGCCTCAAAACAAGGATTTTCAAGAGGGTTTGGGTGCTTCCACCATGGATTCACTCCATCAAACTTGTTTCATCCTCCCATACTTATTGGAGACCTCTACCATAGAAATTTAGAGCTTTCCCTTCCATTTCCACACAACTATTTTAGCAAACACTTGGCAAGCAACTAAAAATGGAGAGAAATGTCATTAAGACTGTCAATTTGCTGCCCTTTACCAGTCAGACTGCTGCTGCACTCTTTGGACCTGTTACATAAGAAATATTAACTTGTACAGAGCCTCAATTAGGTCTTCAAACATTTATCAAACCTCCTATTACAATACCTTCATGATTCAAGGCTTGGATTATGCTCTTAAGGCATTCCATGAGCATTTAGTCAAATACAACTCATAAAAATAGTGAACTCACTGTTTTCTTACAAAATGATAAAGTTTGATTGGATCAAGCTCAACCAATGAGTAAATTTGATCTTACACACCATTTTCCATATGTCCATACCTCTTCCCCATGTATTTTCTCACCCCAAATTAGACTTTGGGTCCAAATCTTGAGTTTTAAACACACTACTAGCCGAGTAATTAATACTTGCCTAGTATTCACTTAAATCCTTCTTCCAACCACCATTTTGGCTTAAAACAAAGCATATGTACAATATATACATGAGTTCCAACTTGACTAAATCCATATTGTGGGATCCCAAGCATGGATTAGTCAAGTGGAGTCATTTTGGAGCTTCAAACCCTTGACAGGGCAGCAAGCACCTAGTTTTAGAAATAATTTTGTAAAATCAAACTTTTTGAAGTACCATGAACACTTTCCCAAAGGTACAGTATGGATTAAGAAGGTACAGTATGGACCATTGCTCTAAAAGATACAAAAACCAGTCATAAAGCCATTATTTTCTGATTTTATTGAAGAACCTTTTGTTTTAACAATCACCAACCCTTTCCAAGAAAAAGGGAGGCATTTTATATTTTTTTCAGTTGGTTATAAAGCCTTAGTATGGACATGAGGCTTTCATAACTTCAATTTTTCAAGAAAAACCCAAAAATGACAACTTTTGACAACTTTTCAAGCCAAATGACAACTTTTTTTGCTCGAAGATGCATTTTTCACAACCTAACCTTATCAACTTGTCTAAACCACTTATACATGCCTAAAAACACCTAAAAAAATGTTCCAATGCTTTGGAAAGCACTAGAAAACTACTTTGGCAATTTTGCACATTTTTGCCAAAAATTGTCAACTCAAGGCCTAGAAGGCACAACTTGATCTCTAGAACCCAAAATGAGATCAAAACCACTAAACTTGACCCAAAACAACCTAAAACAACACAATTAACCTAACACAAGACTTTACAAACATTAAAGCATTAAATACTCAAAAATGGGAGTTTTGCTCAACTAGGTGCTCCTGCACCAACTCCGGTAGGTGTGTGGATGCTAGTTCTATATGCCCATAGTGCTGGATTGAGTTGCATGTGCCAATCTTTTCCTGCATCATTCACTATTTTCTTGAGGATTTTCAATATTTTTTTGTTGGATGCTTTAGCTTGACCATTCGCCTGTGGGTAGTAAGGTGTAGAGAAACGATGTTGGATCTTGAATTGGTCACATAGTTCTCGCACATCCTGGTTTTTAAAAGGTCATCCATTATCTATGATGATGGAACTTGGAATGCCATATCTGCAGATCAGATAATTAAGAATGAAAGAGGCAATTTGTTTCCCAGTTACTGTGGTCATGGCGACCGCTTCAATCCATTTAGTAAACTATTTTGTTGCAGTGATAATGAACTTGTACCCATTTGAAGATGAAGGATGTATTTTACCAAGTCCAGTCCCCACTGGCAAAAGGGCCAGGATGTTGTGAATGGCTACAGTTCCTGTGCTAGTGCATGTATAAGATTGCCATGAATTTGGCATTTAGGACTATAGACACCTAAAATTATTATTTAATTAATTTAAGCCTATCAACATAATTAATTAACTTAATTGTGTTATCC
Source organism: Cryptomeria japonica (assembly GCF_030272615.1). NCBI lineage: Eukaryota > Viridiplantae > Streptophyta > Pinopsida > Cupressales > Cupressaceae > Cryptomeria > Cryptomeria japonica. The sequence continues at coordinate 218,625,543 of NC_081411.1, read as the reverse complement.
TCCTTCCTCTCTAAATCAATTAAATCTAATTTAATTAATCCTGTCACTATAGTCCAATAATTAATTTATCAAATAAATTATTTATCCCCTATTCTTCTAAAGTCCTCTCAATAATCATTTCCTCTAAAACCACTCATTTAATTAATTCTAATTAATTAACCTAGTCATGTGATACCTACAAATCACCTTTTCCTAATCCCACTTATCCTAATTAATCCTTTTGTAATATTTCATAATCATGCTTATCATTATTCTCCTATTTTTAATTCTCACTCATGTCACATCAACATTGAGTCTTTCAAAGAAATTCAAATTTCTTTGAATCCCTCAATGCATCCTTATTTTGGAATTTTTAATTCCTCAAGGAAATTTATATTCCTATTTATTTTCCCAAGGCACTCTTGATCCATGCCTTCTATCTAAAATCAATCTCAACCCTTCATAATCAAATCAATCTTGGCCCTCCATTGGCCTCCTCCAATCTATAAATTGGAGCTTATTCTCCTCATAAATGAATATCCACTTCTCATGCATCCTCATGCTGCTCTATTCTCCTCCCATCTTCTTCTAATTCAAATTCTCATCTATCTATCATAATCCAATCCAAATATCCACTTACCTTGCTGAGCACAAGGAGAGCAATCCACATTCACTCCATCTCTCTCTCCAACTCTCCATTTGTCAAACTTTGGAGCTAGCAAAGTTCATGGAGGCGAGGAGGACAAGGAAGAGCTACTTGCAATGGGAGCTTCATGAGTATATTTATGTTTTATTTTGATTTCATGATGTTCTTGTTCAAATCTTTCTTGATATCTCATTTAAATGGTTTATTGTGTTTATTGAATAGTGATCATGTGCTAACCATTTTATTGTGAGACATTTTGGCATGCCTGGGGGGACCCACATCTCGAATTTAATAAAATTTGAGTTTTTTGAGAAGATTTTTTTGCAGGTTCACGCTTCAGCACAAGCCCATATGCATCAGCACAAGCATTTCTAGATCAGCGCGATCGCCTCGGGTTCGGTGCGACCGCAGAAAAAAATTCAAATTTTTTTTTGCGGCTCTATTTTTCAACGTGACTGCCTTGGCTTCAGCGTGGCCACTTTGCACATTCTTCTATCTCCTCCTCATTCTTCCTCTTCTTCATTCTTCTCTCTTCTCGCTTCTGTTTCTGTTTTAGCGCGAGCGCTCTGCAATTAGCGCGAGAAATTTGTGAAAATTTAAATTTGAAATTTTTAGGTGCTAACTTTAGTTGTATCAGCACGAGTGCCTGCTTATCGGCGCGACTGCATTTTTTTTGCTTCTGTTATTTATCTGTTGAAATTTTAAATAATCTATATATTAGTGTGATCACTCATGTATTAGCGCAGCTGTCTGCAAATCAGTGCCTGTAAAATTTATTCTATTTTTTAGTCATATCTTCTTCATCTTCACTCCATTTTCCTCCAAACTTCACTAGATCCCCCGCAATTCCATTTTTCACATTTTCCTTCCTTGGGGACCTTATCCCAAAATCCACTTTTTGAAGCCCAAAATCTCGCATTCCTCTATTTTTAGGGTTTGTCATAACTCCTTCCACTTTTATCCAATCACCTCCAAATTTTTCCATATTGTCTATCTCCAACTTTTGCTTCTTTGTCCCTCATGGACAAATTTTTCCATTCCTTCAACTCTCCTCCAAAATCCCCATTTTATGCTTGCCTATCCCTTGGAAAGTGGCAAAAACCTAGTCAAACCCCATTTACCCATCAAAGTTTCCTCCAAAACCACATTTGTCATTAGTAAAAAAGTTTTTATTCTTTTTTTTCTACTCATTCCCAAAAAAAAAAAAAAAAAAATATTTTTGTCATTTTTGTTGTCTTTTGCAGGACGCTTGTTGAAGATTTCATTTTCAAACTACTAATCAAGTTGTTTTGCAGGTTGCCTAAGGAAATCCAACCAAACATTGTGTTTTTCTTAATCATTTTATTCTAGGCACCTAGATCTTAATTAGGGGTAAAAGAACTCTTTCTTTTTGTGTTTGAGAAAAGTGTAGAGGTAGGAGAGTATGCTCTTGTCTACATAGACAATCAGAAATCCCAACCCTTGAACCTTTTCTTGTTTGATTGCATGCTTACCCTTAGTGGGCCTACTCTCCCAACTTTCTCTTTGAGAAGGTAAGAGGGGAATGACCCAAGTGAGTACACCCTGACCTGGGGTTCCCAACTCAGTATAATAAATAGGCCATTGACTACGAAAGGGTCAATGGTTGGGGCTATATGAGAGTTCACTCTCACATTGGGTGCTTAGTAGGATCCTAGAGATCTCAATTACACTTATGTGACTACTAAGTTCTTGGTGCTTCATTGGGCTATAGGGCTCAATTGCGCTTGCGCAACTTCGAAGGGTAGCTCCTAACAGGAAGACTTGCTAAACACCTTGTTCATAGTGGCCAAAAACCTTCTAGTCATTGGTGCAGGAGGTCAGACCTCCGAAGCCGCCCATATTTTTATAGCCCTTAGTAGAGACACAAAGTTTTCCATGAGGAGTTTTCATGGGAATTGATGCTTGGCTGCCCAGGAGAAGTGGGTATGGTGGAGGGGAGCCAATGGGGTCAAGCATCTAAGTGTCCGCTCTGGGTAAGCATAGCTAGGAAACTAATTGGGATCCATTGACTATTGTCTTTTCTTACCATAGGATATATTGTAAATGAGCATGAGTGTCTTTTGAGTCTAACTTCTCTTGACCATTGTGTTTTCTTTACTTGACATCTCTTGCCAAGTCCATCATCCTTCTTTCCAAATTCCATCTTATCATCAAATCTTTTATCAAATCCAAATCCAAATCAAATCCAAATCCAAAGCCAAAGCCAAATCCAAATCCAAATCCAAATCCAAATCAAATCATAATCCAAATCCAAATCCAATCCAATCCAATCCAAATCAAATCAAATCAAGTCCTAATCAAAGGACCAACCCAATCAAGTCCTAATCCAAGGACCAATTCAATCCAAATCCAAATCCAAATCCAAATCCAAATCCAAATCAAATCAATTCCAATCCAAATCAAAATACAATGAAATCTAATCAAATCTAATCCATCATCATTCCAAGCCAAGTCCTAATCCTCATCTTCATTCAACATCATCTTCATAATCTTTGCCCTCCAAAATATATTCATCCAATTCCAATCTAATCCTTCACTCTCAACATGACTACCCAGAATTGCAAAGCTTGGTATGAGAATATGATCACGAAAATTCACGAACCCGCCTATCAAGTTAATCCAATAATCACCTACTCATCCATCCCATCTCAACACATTACACCCAATCCCAATCTATACCATATCTCTTATCCTTCCTCTACCTTCGACAAGTGAAATCCATCTTATTCCCCATCCATATCTCCATATTATCCTTCATCCACATACTCCTCTAATCCAATATGTATACCTCCATCTCCCCCCCCATCTACATCCCAATCCCCATCCTTTTACAATACATTCATTACCTCTACTCCCCATCCAAATCCTTTACTCCATAGTCCTCCAATCATTAATCCTAATTCCCCAATCCATTATCCTAATCCTCCATCCAATTCCAATCCCAATCCTAATCCTAGTCCTCCAATCATTAATCCTAATTCCCCAATCCATTATCCTAATCCTTCATCCAATCCCAATCCTCCATCTAATCCTAGTCCTCCAAAGTCCATATTGTCAATGTCCTCCAAATCTATCATCCATAATCTTATCCAAGACATGCTAGCAAAGGAAACAAAATCCTTACCTTAAAGCAAAGTGGCCAAGTCTCCTCAAGTCCTCCATCCACCCCAATCACCTCTACCTCAAAACAAATCCCAATCCTCCATGCTTCATGATACCATCATTCCTCCATCCACCCAAGTTGAAGCTTCCATACCTTCCTCCATCACACAATCCCCGCAACTCCAATCATGCCAAAAGCTTGTCCCAAAGCATGCTATCATAGAAAGCTCTCCATCTCATGATCCCATCCCCTCCACTTCCTCTCACAATTATATGATTCCTCTATCATCGCATGATCCTCTTCCATCTCATGATCCAATCACCCCTCCCACTCCATCTCATGATACCCTCCCTAGTCAAGATCAAAGTATCCCTTCATCTTCATGTCATGATCCCAATCCATATAAACATCCTAATCTTCCATCCACATCTCATCCCTCTCAAAATGGACTCACATCTTGTTTTTGAAATAATAAGGGTCCTCAAGATAATGCTCAAGATGTTGGTACATCCTCTATTCCTCCTCAATCCAAATTTCTCCCATACAAATCAAAATATCACTATCCCTCATCTTTCGCATCCATTTTGGGACCCTATGTTCCAAAGTTAAACCCTTCATTCCTTCTATCTATTTTGGGCCCATGTTCCGATTATCAATCCTCCATCCCATCCATCCATATTGGGTCCTTACATCCCTTCGTCCACCACTCCATCACCTCAAATAATCCCTAAGAAAGATAAACAAAGGCTCATATCCTCCCAACACTCTCTTTCCACCATCTCATCCATAAAATCCATCAATCCTTCATCCTCATGCACCCATCCCATTGCTATTGGAAGCAAGTTGGATGCCCAATTTAAAAAGCATAAAGCTCAAAATCCACAAAAATCAAAGCATCAACATGTCCCCTCAAAATGACATGCTCAAAAGAAAAATGTGATCCGAAAGAAAGAAAAATCAAAAAGGCCGCAAAGGCCCCAAAAGAAAAAATCAAAAACTATGTGGATTCCCAAAGAAGCAATGCATCCTAAAGTAAAATCAAAATTGGCATCCAAACTTGTTAATCCAAAAGCTCCATCCATTCATAAGTTCTCCAATCCTCCATCTAACACTCCTCCATCTAACAGTCTTCCATCTTCAAAATCCATTTTGGGTCCTTATGTCCCAAAATCCACCATCCCAACTCCTTCGTCTATTTTGGGTCCTCATTTCCCAAAATCCATACCTTATCCCCCATCCAATTCAAAGAACTCTCCCCCACTACTCCACCACCCTTCAAGGTGTGTGCCAATTTTGATCTTCCAAAAATTCTTCAAAACCCCATCCATTATCCACCATCCACTATTCACAATCCCATTCCGTTAGTCCAATCCTTTCCAAATCCTTATCTTCCATCCCCTATCCATTTCATCTCCCCAATTATTGTTACCAACATCTATGAGCATACCTCTAGTTCAAAGAAATACTAAGGGATACAATCTATGGAACTAGATGCTTGAGTCTTCCCTTCCTCTTTCACGCATCCACTATCTTCCATGTTCACTTATCCTCATCCTTATCCATCCAAACTATTCCAAAAATTAAAATATTCAAAAATTCAAAAATTCAAAAATTCAAAAAAATCAGAAAATCAAGAAAAATACAAAAAAAAAAAATTTCTGAAAAAAGTAAAGAAAAACCATTTCATCCAATGGTGAAAACCACTGCTTGTGGCACCTTGGGTACAAGTACCATGATGAAAACTTGGCAAACAAGCATCATGTGTAATCCCCTCATCCCCTTGCACTCTATGCCTGGGGGTAAGCTTCATCCACACAATCCTTCCATCCATCTGTATCATGTCCAAGTCCACTCTCCTTTCCTATCTTTGATCTTTACTATCCTATCCATATCCTCCATCTCATATCCCTCATCCTATCAAAATAAATTTTCCATTCATATCTTTCATCTTGATCATATAAGAGCAAAATAATGTATATGCATGCATGCTTTGGAGCATTTAAGCCTTAATCCTCTACCACCCATATCCATTACACATTATCTTTCAAAACTTATACATCTTTATCCACCATTCTTGCATCCTTAATTCCACTACCCCTAGTGTGGGGCATTGCACTCATTTGCAACATAGTCCTTGGGTCTCCATCACCCTACCCTCCATCCTTTATTCCTCCATATCTTATCCATATCCATCTACCTATCTCCTATCCAAACAATAACTCCCTCCTTCCATCCATCTATCCTCTTACCAATCCTTGGTTCTCCCTTGTCATTGGTTCCATTCAATCAAATCCTATCCACCAATCCACCCCATCCTATCCAATTTCTAATCCAATCCTATCTTATCCAATCATATTCTCCATCTCTTCCAATTCAATCATTAATCCCATCCTCAATCCAATCCTATCCAATCATCCATCTCCCTTTTCATCATATCTAATCATTTATCCTTCTTCCAATCCTATTCAATCCATCAAACTGAGCTTTCCCCATCTACCTGAGCTTGCACTGATTTCTACCTAATCCAAGCACCCATCCATACTTGGCTAATCAAATCCAATCAACAATCCTCTCATCTACAGATCTTTCACATCCAGCTTGTCTTTTGTCATCCATCAATCAATTCAACACCAGCCCATCGGGATGCCTCCTTCCCTAGTCTGCTAGCTTATCCAAATCCATATCCTACTCTTGGCAAGAGATATCAGTTGGTCATGTGCATGTTCTTTGCATTCTTGAGCTTTTCTCTTTGTTTTCATCTTGTGTCCCAAGACTATACTTGTTCAGGACTGCCTTGATCATCCTATATCTTGGTATGTCTTGGCTGGTGTATAGTGGGGCATAGTTTTCATGGCATGGTGTGTTTGAAGGTCTTCTTTGTACAAACCAACAACCCTGCATTAGTGTTTATCAAAAATTGCATAATTGTATGCAAAGCATTCCTGTTCGACTGAGCGTCAGTCCACGCCTTGGATCTTCATATCATCCTAGTTCTTATAATCAGTAGTGTAGATTATCAATGGCAATATCAAATCTAGGTTTGCTCTCTATACTTTCTCAACAAGAAATCCAATCCATTTATCATTTCTTTGTCTCATTTCATTCACAACACTCCAACTCATCCTACTTCCCTCTTTCATTATCTTCATCCTTTCATCACTTATTCTTCTAATTCCTTTTTGAGAGCACACCCGTGTTCTTCGAACCCGCATGTTCTCTCAAGGGGGCATACCACTACTTCCTCGTCATCCTTTTTCCTCGCCATTCTTCCTCATTTCATGATTGGGGCATCATGCTACTAGTCCTTATCCTTTTCCTCCACCATGTTTTATTCTTCTTTGATATAACATCATTTCACGACGCTATATCAAAGAGCGGCAAAATGTAGACACCTAAAATTAATATTTAATTAATTTAAGCCTATCAACATAATTAATTAAATTAATTGTGTTATCCGCATTCCTCTCAGAATTAATTAAATCTAATTTAATTAATCCTATCACTATATTCCAATAATTAATTTATCAAATAAATTAATTATTCCCCTATTCTTCTAAAGTCCTCTCAATAATCATTTCCTCTAAAACCACTCAGTTAATTAGTTCTAATTAATTAACCTAGTCATGTGATTCCTACAAATCACCTTTTCCTAATCCCACTTATCCTAATTAATCCTTCTAGAATATCTCATAATCATGCTTATCATTATTCTCCTACTTTTAATTCCCACTCATGTCACATCAACATTTAGTCTCTCAAAGGAATTCAAATTTCTTTGAATCCCTCAATGCATCCTTATTTTGGAATTTTTAATTCCTCAAGTTTGAAATTCAAATTTCTCCCCCCTTTTTCCAAAGGAATTTTATATTCTTGTTTATTTTCCCAAGGCACTCTTGATCCATGCCTTCTATTTAAAATCAATCTCAACCCTTCATAATCAAATCAATCTTGGCCCTTCGTTGGCCTCCTCCAATCTATAAATTGGAGCTTATTCTCCTCACAAACAAATATCCACTTCTCATGCATCCTCATGCTGCTCTATTCTCCTCCCATCTTCTTCTAATTCAAATTCTCATCTATCTATCATAATCCAATCCAAATATCCACTTACCTTGTTGAGCACAAGAGAGAAATCCACATTCACTCCATCTCTCTCTCCAACTCTCCATTTGTCAAACTTTGGAGCTAGCAAAGTTCTTGGAGGCGAGGAGGACAAGGAAGAGCTACTTGCAATGGGAGCTTCATGAGTATATTTATGTTTTATTTTTTTTTCATGATGTTCTTGTTCAAATATTTCTTGATATCTCATTTAAATGGTTTTTTGTGTTTATTGAATATTAATCATGCGCTAACCATTTTATTGTGAGACAAGGACATTTCTTTGCAAAATGGTAAGTCTTTTTCCATTGTCGGCTAGTAATATCCCATTCTTAGAAGTTTTTTAGCAAGAGTAGGACCACTTGAATGTGTGCTACAGATACCTTCATGAAGCTCTTGTAAAGCTGAGTTAGATTCATTACGATCAAGACAACGAAGAAGAGTACCATCTAGACCTCGACGGTAAAGCGTATCAGTAGTGAGAGTATAACGGGCGGCTTGCCGAATAAAGTTACATTTTTGGTTTCAAGTTAGGTCAATGGGTAGGATATTGTTTTTAAGGTGGTCATATATGGGCCCGTATAATAGAGAGTCAGAGCCAGTTAAGGCATAGATAACATGGGATACGGAATGGTCATAGGCCGGGGAGAATAGTTGCTCTACTAGAAACTCATAATGACTTTGTTGTTCTAGATTTTGTAGTAGTGAAGTGATAGTAGCCATTGCATCAGCTTCTCTATTGTCCACCCTTGGTATTTGCTTGAAGGTGATGTGTACAAAATACTGTTTGAAGTCATCCACCATTCATTTGTATGGTAGCAACTTGTCATCTTTCGTCTGATAGTCATTGTTGATCTGATTTATGACTTAGTTGTGAATCTTCATAGACTTTCAATTTTGTGATTCTCCATTCTACGACCATTTTGATGCCTATTACCAGTGCCTCATATTCAGCAATGTTATTTATACATGGAAACATGAGTCTATATGATCTTGGTATGGTGTGTCCGTCGGGAGTAATGAACAAAATGCCTACACCTGAGCCATATTGAGTATAGGATCCATCAAAATAGAGGGTCCATTGCTTGGTGTTTATAGTCAAAACATCCCTATTAGGAAATTTGATCTCCATGGGTTGTTTATCTGGTAGTGGTGCATTAGCCAACACATCTGCAATTACCTATCCTTTGATAGCTCGACGCTCTTTGTAGTGATTATCAAATTCACTGAGAATCATTACCCATTTAGCCAATCTAACTGTGAGAGCAGCTTTGCTGAGCAAGTATTTGAGAGGATCATTTTTTGCTACTAGCTTGATTGTACGAGCTAGCATGTAGTGTCAGAATTTTTGAGAAGTGAATACCAATGTGAGACAAGCTTTCTAAATGAATGTATAATTGAGCTTGTATCCATTCAAAGTTCTACTAATGTAGTAGATAGCTCCTTCTTTGCCTTCCTGATTTTCTTGTGCTAACAGTGCCCCCAGTGATATGTCTATTGTTGATATGTAGAGAATTAGTGGCTTCCCTAGTATTGGTGGTACTAGAACTGGTGGGTTCATTATATATCGCTTGATTTGATAGAATGATTCTGCACATTTGGCTTCCCATCTGAATGGTACATTTTTATGTAGCAAATGATTGAATGGTAGAATTTTATCTTCTAGTTGAGTAATGAATCACCTGATTGACTGGATCCATCCTTGCAATGATTTGAGTTGGCTGATATTCTTAGGTGGTGGCATTTCCATGATGGCTTGTACTTTTTCTGGATCTACCTCAATTCCCTTTTCTGAGACTATGTAGCCTAATAATTTGCCTAATGTTACCCTGAAGACACACTTCTTAGGGTTGAGCCTAACCTGGAATTTCTCCAATCTTTCAAAAAATTTCTCTAAGATACCCAGAAGTTCTGCCTGAGTAAATGATTTAGCTAGTAGATCTTCTACGTAATCCTCCATGAATGTATGCATCATGTCATGAAATATTGTGGTCATTGCCTATTGATAAGTTGCTCCAGCATTCTTTAAGCCAAAAGGCATGACATTCCAACAATATTTTCCCCAAGGACACATAAACATTGTTCTATCTTGATCTTCTGGAGCTATCTTGATTTGATTATAGCCAGAAAAACTGTCCATTAGTGATAATATTGCTTGGCCTGCCATGAGGTCTACAATTATGTCGATACTGGGCAAAGGAAAATCATCCTTTGGATAGGCTTTGTTAACATCTCTAAAATCAGTGCATATTCTAATGCTACCATTTGGTTTTGAAACTAGCACAATGTTGGAAATCCATTTAGCATAGTCGATAGGTCGAATAAACCTGACATCTAAGAGTTTCTTTAGCTCAGCTTTGACCATGAGTGCTACATGTGGATTCATTTTTTTTAGTTTTTCCTTAACTCGCTTGGCTCCTGGAGAAATATATAAGTGATGCATATGATAAGATGTGGATCAATCCCGAGCATATCTGTGTATGACCAAGAAAAGTTGATTTCTTTTTCTTTGAAGAAATTGATAAACTCTTGTTTTTCTTCCTTTGTCAGAGCTTCTGCTAAGTGTATGGTTCTGGTTGCTTCTGTTGTACCAATGTTGATTGATTGAGTTGGCTCAATCAATATGGATGAGTGCTCCTAATAGTGCCTGGGAAGAGTGTCAAGTCTCCCATCCTTAGGTGTCGGTTTTCACCCTTAGATGCACCCTTTATTTTTACTTTTTTGTGATCTAGTGCTGTCATTGACTGGTTTTCAGCAGTAGATTCTTTATTTCTTTCATTTTTGCGACTGAGAGACTTGGCACTCCCTTGATTGCAGATGTCGACACTTTGTTCACTAGTAGAGTCTATTTTCAAGTTAACGGTACACAAGTAATGGATAAGAGATTCATCATTTGGGAATATGGGTATGTCATGGTTTTCAGGTTCATCCCAATCTATGAGGTCAGGAAAGATAAGTGGCAAAGAGTCATTGGGTGGGTCAAGTTCAGCTATTGTAAGTGTCATGATGGAGGTATCATCGAGGCTAGTTTGGTTATTATTTAGGTTTGTGATAGTGTCGAGATCTTTGATGGTATCATCTTCTATGCAGACTTGTTCATAATGTTTCTATTCATTCTCCATAGCGTCATAGATATTCTATGGACCAAATTCAAATATCTGAGGCTTTGTGTCGTATCCTTCTTGAGAAAGGGATGTATGGCTAGTGTTTTCAGCAATATCTTCAATAGCATTGGAACAATTGCCCCATTCATATTCATTTGAATCAGTCTCAGAGGTATTATCCCAGAGTCTTTCAGTGTTGTGGACTGGTATGTTGTAGGGTGAAAACATGTCCTCGATGATTGAGACCAATCTGACGGTCTTCTCAGATTTGATATCAAATCCTGCTTCAACTCATTGCATCTGTTCATATATTGTCTCTCCTTGGGGAGTAATGATGGTGCTTAGGAGTGATTTGTCTTTGTGTGAAACAAGTTCCTTAACATGATGTACCTCTGCACAAGGTGCTTCTGCTGTCGGAATGACTAATTTCTCTTGGGGTCTCTTTTTTTTCTGAGATTCACATTCCTTTCAGATTGTTTTTGTTGATTCAAATAGTGCCTCCTGCCATGAGGCCTTTTTGTATTTCTTCTTTGCCTTTCACTGGGGTTTTTGATATTTGTTTGGTAGCCTCTTTGGTGGTAGAGTATGTTCATAGCCCAATCCTTTTTTGTCTCTGGCAAAATGGGAAGGTGGATCTATTGGTTATGTGACACTTTCTCGACGCTTGCCAATGGGTCCTTTTCCATTGTATCCCATTTGTTGCATGATTAGGTAGCCTTTTCCATATAGGTGTTTTGGTATAGAAACTTCCATAGTAGCTGTTCTAACTTCTTCTTCATCCTTGTATAGCCAACAAAGGATGTCCTTTTCCTCAGATTCATGAGCTAGTGAGCCTAGTTGAATAAACTTGCCATCAAACTTGGTGATGGGTTGTTTTGCTTGATGTGTTGATGTTGAAGGTAGTCCATGAGATTTAGGTGATACTGGTAAGCTGACCAAACTCAAAGGTTCCAAAGAATATTCTCCCATGCCTTGTTCTTTGATTTTCATTTTCTGTTTGAAATCTATAGATAAAGATTTGAGTTGTCCTTGCTGAAAATCTCGTGCTGAGGAAGTTAGTTTTTCTCTGTTATGTGGAACCAAACTGTTTTGGGCTGCCCCCATAGCATTACAACATTGAAAAGGATTATGATCCACTGAGATAAAAATTTCCTGTCTATTGTATGGGAACTTAACACACTGGTGATAAGTTGAGGGTACTGCTTGCATTTCATGTATCCAAGGTTGACCTAATAAGATATTATATTTGAGGTCTATGTCTAAGACTTGGCACAAAGTGTCCCTTTGTATTGGTCCCACATGAATTGGCAACATTACTATTCCTTTGGATGATCTTTCTTCATCATCATATGCCTTGATAGTGATCTTCTTGCATGGATCAATAGACTCCTCTGAGAAGCCTAATGCACGAATAAGTTTTAAGGTACATATATTGAGTCCAGCTTCTCCATCTATTAGTACTCTTTTAACTCGATGTTTATAGACCAAGACTTCAAGATGGAGTGGAGTATTGTGCGGATGGCTCAATGAGATTTTATCATGCTCAGAAAAGGTGAAATTATGAGTCCCTGTCATATGTGAGCCACCATGGTTTAGAATTTGTCAGTATCTAGATCCTGTGGTACATTTGTTTCCAATAATGCTTGTTCCAAGATGTCCTTGTGTTTTGGTGAAAGTTTCAATAATTCAAGTATAGATATTTGAGCAGGAGTTTTGCATAGTTGATTGACCAGATCATATTGAACTTTGGGTATTGTGTTTGTTGTTGATGTATGCCCCTTCAAGACATATTTTTTAGATCTTGTGGTTACATTGAATGATTCATGTTCATGCTTGTCTTTGATTGTAATGACATTTATCTGATTATCATTGGTGGATATATGATTGATGGTGTTATTGTAGACGTGATTGATACAAGCTCCCCATGTATCATTTGAGGTGGAAGCTCCATCTTTGTTGTAGTTTGGAAGAGGATTCTTAAAGGCTCCATGGTCACCATTTGTTTTAAGACCATCTACTGTTAAATCACCCCTATCAATCATGTCTTGAACAATGTTCTTCGGTCTCATGCAATCATTCATTTGATGTCCATTGTTTCGGTGAAAGTCACAAAAGTGTGAGTCATTCCACCAAGGTGGTTTGATTTGTGGCTCAAAGTTGTTAATTGCTGGTAAAGAGATGATTTTGTTTGCCAATAGCTCTCTGAATGCAGACTCCAATGATTATCCCAACAGTGTATAGACCCGTTTAGGAAAGTTACCAGTGTTACCTCATGAGTTCGGGTTTGGTCCTTGATTGGTGTTGTTGTTTTGAGCATTGTTGGTATTGTTTGTGTTGTTTGTTTTGTTTGTGTTGAAAGAATCTTGATTGGTATCAGGGGTATAAGTGTTAGTGCCTTGGTTAGCCCCCTTTTGATTTTTGGTAGCTTGAGGATTACCTAATAAAGCCAATACTGGTTGTTTGGACTTCATATCATTAGATTTGTTTCCTCTGTCAGTTCCTGTGTTTTTGTTTCTAGTCCAAAACCTAGATTTGTCCAAGTTATTATTATTTTGGTTATTGTAGCTGGATGAATTTGTTCCTTCTTTGAAAAATTTCAATGCTCCTTTCTTTATACATGCCTCTTCTACTTGGATGCCATTTTCAATCAATTTGACAAAAGATGGGATTTGTTGGAGTTTGAGTATGTAACTCATCTTGCTATTTAAGTTGTCAATGAAAATTTCCATCTTTTCTTTTTCAGGCACATCTCGAGGATATCTTGAGACCATTTGTCGCCAACATTAAAGAAATACCATGAATGTTTCATTTTTTTTCTTCTTGGTGTTGCAAACATTTAGCATGGTGATGGCATGTTGAATGTTGTAGGAATATTGAGTTATGAATTTGTTGACTAACTCATCAAAGGATCTGACAGGAGGTGTGATTTTGGATAACCATTCCATTGTTTGCCCTCCCAAGCTTCTTGGGAATAACCTCATCAAATATGTGTCATCATGAGAAAATTCAAGACTCATGGTACAAAATTCCCGAACATGATCACGAGGATTGCTTTTTCCATCATATTTGTCAAATTTGGGAATATCTAAGTTTGGGGGAAAAGGTACCATGTTTAACCATCTGTTAAAAGGATAAGGACAAATTTCAGTCAAGGAGTATCACACTATTGTCCCTTGTTGTATGTCTTGCATTTGTCTTTGCAATATTTGCATTTATTGAGTGAGAGCAATCAAAGGTGCATTTGTTTGTCAAGGGAAGAGTTCTTCCTTGCACTGTTTCGAAGCCAGAATGGTGTGTGTTGAGGTATGTTTTGTTCAGGGATGTTTTGCTCTAGTATGTTTAGCTTAGGTATGTTCTACTCTAGTATGTTTTGTTTAGGGTCACATGCTTCCTCCTCTCTTTGTTGTTCTTGATATTCATAATGTCGAGATCTTGTTCTAAATATGTCGATGTCAAAGTCTTCAGGGAGCTTAACTCCTTTGCTTGTGAGCATGAGTAGATATTTTTCTTTGTCATTTTCCATGAGTCTTTCCACAAGTTTTTAAAATGAAGAACTTTCTTGACACTCTTGGAGGAGTTCCTCAGAAATTTTAGTGTCTTCTAAATTTGGACCCTTGAAAGGATTTGATAATCTTCATTCCATGCTAGACTTTGGTTGTGTTTCACTTTGTTTGTTTCATTGAGAGCGAATAGCAACGAGCATCTAGTAGAAGCTTTCTGTGACAAAAGGAACAAAGTTCTCTTCGATGTTTTGCTCAGGGGTTGGTGGTTCAAATCACAGTATATTGTAAGTGATGCACTCTTTGGGGAAGAAAGTTGAATTGATCTTTCCTCCTTGATTTAGGCATTGATTGAATGTTGATTTTTGACAAAATGCTCTACTCCTCAATGGTTCCTTGTCAAATTTGTTGGTTTTGTCTTGAAGATACAAGCGGATATGATGAAGGAATGTTCGATGAGATTTGAAGAGTTGGCGATTGATTTATAAAAATTTATTCCTTTTGGCAATTTTTAGAGAACTCGGTTGTTGTTTCCTCACCTTAGTGTTATGATAAATACTCTTTCTTCTCAAAATATGAGGATTATTCATGCACAAGTTATCAATGGTTTTCTTTGCTTTGTTTTGGATTTAGTTATCTTTTCTGGAAACTCAAGTTTTACTTTATCAAATGAAGGTTTAGATGCCCACTCATGACAAATTGTGTCAAACGATATGGAATAAGAGCTTTCCCGATATGGAAAACTTGATTTGACAACTTGGAGTTTAGAACAAGTGTGTTTTTGGATAGAAATCATTTTGATTGAAGGACATGTTGATACTTGTGATGATGTTTCCTGATTCTGATAGGAGAGATGTGTTTTATCTTGCGACTAGTTTTTAGATTCTGACAACTTTGTTTCACAGAAAACTTGCATTGGGAATGGTTTTCAATATTCTATTTTGATTTTTTGTTTGATGAAGTTCAGTCCAAGGAAGGAAAGCTTCCTAAATTGTTTTTAAATTTTTCAAAAATAGCCTCTATTTTTGCCCCCTGTTTTCTTAGTTTCTGCTACGCGCTAAAACAAAAATGCAATGCGCTACGGAATTTCCTCCATGCACTAGAGAATAGACTCTACACACTAAGCTGCCCCCTATGACATGCTAACTAGTTTTTGTTTTCAATTTGTTTTGGTCTAAAGGGTTATGCACCAATATGGGTTGCCAATGCGCTAACTGTTGGTTTCTACGCGCTAATCCTTGATCCCCACATGCTAAGCTGTTGTTTCAATGCGCCAGAATGTTTTCAGAAAGTGCTAAGTTAAATATACTAGTGTTAGATTTTGATGAAGCACTAAAGTTCAAAATGAATGCGCAAAAGTGAAGTTCGAGTGCACCAGAAGATGGTTTCTATGTGCTAAGAAGTTGCTCTTATGCACTAAACTGCCCTTATAGTTTGACTTGGTGGTTTTTCTGCAATTTTTGGAACTTTGTTTTTAAGGATGATGGATGATTTTTTGAAGTAATAAATGAAAGCACAACACAAAAGAAACAACCATTTTTCTTAGTCTAAACAATGAGTGTATGTTCTATGAGGATGTGTTCAAATCCCCAATGTTTTAATAGGTTTAGATACAACAACATATATTTCAATTAGACTATTTATTCAAGGGTCATAAGTAATATCATAGCCCACTAATCTTGATACTGCATCAGCTCAAACAAACTTGTCACCCCTTAGGGGGAACCCATTGTTTTTCCTTTTGCCATAAATTTACCCAAAGTGAATTGCTTCACAATTGAGTAGTTATCTTGGAAGATATATGGTGAGTGATCTTGGGGGCAGATTCTTTCCCACCCTTACACTATTATATTATAAATGTCTGGATACTGACTTGGCTCAAAGTTTCTATGCTAAAGTTTGTAATTAGGCTTCCCGTTCGGCTGTCAGTGATAAAATCCCTCAGGAGGCTTTACGTATCTCAAGGATACTAGGGGAGGGCTAATCGTTGCGCGCAACCATTGAAAAGGACTTTCATCACTTTCCACTTTTGATTATAGTGGGTTGGAACACTTGGCTTCAAAGTCGTCAACACTTAGGTCATTCCCTTCACACCGACTAAAGAATGGCTTTAAGAGTTTTTCAACCCCTTGGGAAGGCAGGCCTGCTAAAGGATTTAATGCAATAAACACTGAAAGTGTAAGAGTGGTCTGTCTTTTCTATCACCCAGTTAAGGGGAGAGCATATTCCTTCCACTTTCGTAGCAAAGCAAACAAGTCTTCTTTTTAACTTTTCATTGCAATGATTTGGTAAAATCTATATGGAGATATTGCTCCACAAAAATATGGTGTTTATTTTATTTCCTCAAATCAGTGATTATCTAATCTAGGAAAAGAATCTGGTCAACAAAGCAACTTCGATGTTTGGTCAACAAAAGAAATCGATTAAAAGGGGAAGATCTTCCCTCTTTAATTTTGAATGAATTTGGACATGTGTGATTTTTTTACTTTGCCAAAATTGAAGTGGATCCTTTTATGCACCAAAGGATGGTGAAGTTCTTTTTAAATCCCTTTCTTTGCAAAAATAGAAAAATTGTCTTATTCTTTTTATAGCCCAAAATGAAAATTTTCTCTTAAGGAAAAAGCAAGAAAGATGTTTTTGTTGTTCTTTTATTTGCTCCAAAATAAAGGTGAGTTCAATTTTATTTAAACAAGAAAAGAAAGAAATTTGAATCTTAGCTAACTTAGAAAAGTTAGTAAAATTAAAACTACTTTAATTCTAGCCTAAGTAGAATAGATTCAAAACCTGCAATCAAAATGTTAGTAACCTGCAAAAAACTAGTCAATTAGTTAGCAAAAAGGTGAGTTTCGTGGACTTCCACAAGTCTAAATTTTGATTTCTGTTACACATTAATTTTTTGTTTTCTATCTATGATGCGCTACAGAAAATATTGTACGCACTACAGAATAACTAGTATGCGCTATAGAATATACCGGATGCGCTTTCAGACAGACTTGAAGCGCTGTATTGTTTTTTGAATGCGTTGTTCTATTAAGTTTCCACATCGAGACCTACAGGAAATTTGTTAGAAATTATATGCACTAAAGGATGGTTTTTACACACTGGAAAATGAGTCCCACACGTCGAACAATGTGCTAGATGCGTTAGAATATTAACCAGATGTGCTAGAATATTAACCAGATGCGCTAAGTAAAGTTCCCCACATGTTGATTCTTGTTTCTTGCATACTTACAAAAGTGGTTAGATTCAAAAACCAATTTGATTAATGGGGTAGTGCCCCATGGTAGGCGCCATAAATGTATGCGGGAAAAGCGGGTCTATGAAACTCAAAATGTGAAAAATGATGTTCAAAGGGCTTGTCCACACACCCACATGACTTCTTGGTGTAAGTTATGGAATCATGAAGAATGACTCAACTTCTCAAGGTAGGTTCCATGTTTCTCTATCTCACAAGGTCCCTCAATCCAATGCCTTTGCTCTCAGATCACTAAGCAAAGTGACTTAGGGATGATGAATGCAAGAACGAGGGATGCTTTAGATTGATTTTAACATGAATATGTCCTATTTATGTATGATTTTACAAAATGAGTTAAACTAGTTTATAAGATGACAAGATTAGTGGCAATACTATCCTAACATGATATACTAGTTAATGATTTAAGCTAATGATAATAGAAATACTCTAAAATGCTTATTAATTTAATTCCTATTACAAAGAGAGGCTAAAATGTATGCAAAATTTGAGTATAAGTGTTATGCTAAAGACTTGGATTCTAAAAATGAGGAAATGAGGGCTCTATTTATAGGAGAAATAGAGCAATGGATGGTTAGGATTGAAGAATCTATTCAAGGGTTAGGATTGAAAGTTATCAAATCCATGTTTACAATTCTCACCAATGAAATGGTGACAATTGTCAACATAAGACTGGTTGAGAGGAGGTGTAAGAAGCTTTAAATGCTTGAGAAGACCTCATGGTTACCTTAGAAGGTAAGGGTTAAGGTTAGGTTAGCGTTATCCAGTGGATAAAGATTTTACCCAAAGGATAAACTCTTGTACAAAGGTTAGAGGAATAACCATGGTCAAAGCATTAAATTCTCATTGAGACCCTTGGGTTAGATGTGGGTTGCGTTAGGCAAAAAGTCTCTAACCATGCCACTAAGGGTTAGTTAACCATTAATGGTTTGAAGACTTTAGGGACAAATTTGTAAGAGTCCTTCCAAATTTGGGGGGATTCAACAAGTTATCTTGTTGAATGGATAAAGACTTTAATGCCTTTAGAAGACTTTACTCCAATTTTGAGAAGTGACTTCCTCAAATTTAGGGAAAAGGGATAAATGAATGGTTTAGGTTAATTGATTAAGATTAGAGGGATTCTAGAAGAGTCTAGAAAGAGGGTTAGGAGGTAAGTGGGAGATGTAGGAAAATGCAAGTGGGTGAGGGATAATAGGATTTATTTAAAATAAATAAATTTATTTTAATTTGGTTTCAAGTTGGGGATTTAAATAAATTAAATTTATTTAATTGGGGTGAACTATTTAATTAAATATAAATTTAATTAAAAGTAGAGAGAAGGAATTTTAATTAAATAAAATGATTTATTCAATTAAATGGTAGAAAGGGGTTAAGTGAATTTAAATAAATAAATTGAATAATTTATTTAATTTAAATAGAAGAATGTGAGTGATTTAATTAAATTGGATATAACTAAATAGAGGAATGAGAATAAAATGAACATTAAATATTCATTCAGGAATATAGTCATTTTTATACATCTACAAGGGGAATCAAAGCAATCAAGGAAAAGGAAAGAATCAAAAGCAACCTAAGTCAAATCCACAACAAGATGGAGCACAATCCTCCTCTCCACAACAAGGTGACTCACCTAAGAGGAAATCATATAAGGACAATATTTTTTGTGCATATTGCAAGAAGTCAAGACATGATGGACATCATTGTTACAAGAAGGATATTGATGAGTTGAAACATCTTCTTGAGAAGAACAAAATCAACCCACCTTCTAGGATGTCTACATCGGCTTCTTCTTCCAAGGAAAAGGATAAAGGAAAGGATCACTCTTTTGGGACAATTAAAGGAAAGGGACATGCTCTTTGTGCTACTACAAGTCATGATTCAGGGAGATGACTTCTAGATTCAGGGGCCTCTCATCATATGGTATCTTCACAGTCTATGTTCACTTCATTTGAGCCTTGCACCATGCCGCATATTTTCATGGGAAATTATACATACATGGATGTGATTGGGAAAGGATCTACTACTATTGGGGATAACTCCTTCAATGATGTGTTGTGTATACACCAATTGATAAACAGTCTTCTTTCCATATATCAAATTACACATGGGGCAACTAGGAAAACTGTAGAGTTCACACCTAATTCAGTTATCATTAGAGACTTGGAGACTAGAGCTATCATTTCGACTGGGGTGGTTGATCATGCATCTTAGTTGTACTCCTTTTCACATTTTGGTCCTATTGATGAGGTTGATTCTATTGGGATCCAAGAACACTAAGAGGGAGCGGGGGGGGTGAATCAGTGTTCTACTAGTAAGATAAGATTTTATGCTTTTATAACATACACACATAAACTGGTAAATGAATAAACATATAACTTGAAGAAAATAAACCATCCACATGAATGAACACCATAACAGACATAATTTATATGTGGAAAACCTCAAAGAGGAAAAACCACGGTGGGATTTGTGACCCACAATATCAATTCAAGGGCCATATGAAAGATATTACATAAAGAGGGGGCCTGCACATGCAAGAAGGCACATTGCTCATCACTAAAGAGCCTCACTGACTACAAGCTTCTGCTAAAGGAAAACAATGAAAATTAACACACAAAATGCATCTCTTATGCCAAAAAGAGTTTCGGTTATAGCTTTACTCTATACCAGTTCATAAACCCTGAACACTACTACTAGTATCTCCTTCCCTCCAAGAATGTCTTACAAAACATCTACATATCATTGCATGATATAACAGGGTATGTGCAGGATCATGGTGTGCCAAAACAGGCCCTTAACCATCAATGAAATTTTAGAAAATCAGAGTTATCCAACTTGACATGAAAATTTGAATAAGTTGTGAACATTATTTTTAAAATATGTAAGAAGAGAATATATATAAAATTGAATGTAGTTTCTAAGCTACTAGTTGTTTTTTGGAAAAAAAAAATCCTATTTGATGAAAATTTCAAATTTCAATGCAGTGGTACTAAAATTTTATAAAAAAGATAAGAAGTAGACATGTGTCTGACCACCCTAATAACAATCAAATCATAATATATTTTTATAATATTTATAATATAAGTATTAGACTCATGTTTGGATGTGACACATATTTTTTTAAATTTTTTATAAAGTAAATAATTATTTATGAATTTTTTACCACAACTTTTCAGAAATTCAGAAACTCCTACATCTGACCACCTTAACTTGGTCAAAACCTTATGAAATTTAATTTTTTTTAATTTTTACCTATAGTAGACAAAGCATAGGATGTGATGCATTTTTCAGATTCAAAAAATGTTATACTGTTTGAAAGTTATGAGTGCTTTTCAATCAGTCTATCAATCAGGAATATTGTAAGAATTCAATTAGAAAATAAATAATAATTATTTATTAAAGTCAAAATAAGAGAAGCCTTATATTGTTGGAAAGTTGAGAACGTCCTTAAGAAACCATTTTCATTTTATTAATTTTGGCTACAAAAAAAGTTGTCAGCCACCAGTGTAAAGTTTGGAATATCAAGGAATACTGAAAAACACATTTTTTTAGTTGACTTTCCAGGCTTGTCACTTCCAAGCCAAATCCCAAAGCATTCCCAAGCCGAAATTTGAAATTTGAAAATTTCACAACACAAATCGGATATCTGATTTTAATAATTAAATTCATTGACTAAATTTGCGCATAATTAATCTAATGTTTATTAATATATTAATATATTAATTTATAAATAAATTAGTATATGATATTAGGGAGAGGGAGAGGGATAGGAGCGAGTGGGGGGAGAGAGAGAGAGAGAGAGATGGAGAGAGGGAGGGAGGGAGAGCTAGAGAGAGAGAGAGAGAGAGAGAGAGAGAGAGAGAGATGGAGAGATTAGGGGAGAGGGATAGAGAGATATTAGGGGAGAGAGAGATTAGGGGAGAGGGGGAGAGAGAGATTAAGACACCAAATTGTGTCGTTATGGGTCATATTGTATCCTAAGGGGTCATAGGACACTTGATATGACCCCTTAGGACACCATAGGACCCAAAGCGACCCAAAATGGTGTCATAAGGGGTCATATTGTGTCCTAAGGGGTCATATGATGTCTTAAAGGGGTCATATGACACAATATGACCCATTAGGACACAATATGACCCATTATGACCCAATATGGTGTCATAAGGGGTCATATGGTGTTCTAAGGGGTCATATGGTGTTCTATGGGGTCCTAGGACACCATATAACCCCTATGAACACCATATGACCCCTATGGACACCATATTGGGTCGTTATGTGTCATATTGTGTCCTAATGGGTCGTATTATGTCATATGAACCCTTTAAGACATCATATGACTCTTAGGACATAATATGACCCCTTATGACACTATATTGGGTCGCTTTTGGGTCCTATGATGTCCTAAGGGATCATAGGACACAATATGACCCCTTAGAACACCATAGCACCCAAAGCGACCCAATATGGTGTCATAAGGGGTGATATTGTGTCCTAAGGGGTCATATGATATCTTAAAGGGGTCATATGACACAATATGCCCCATTACGACACAATATGACCCATAAAAACCAAATATGGTGCCTTAAGGGGTAATATGGTGTCCATAGGGGTCATATGGTATCGTTAGGGGTCATATGGTATCGTTAGGGGTCATATGGTGTCCATAGGGGTCATATGGTGTCCTGGGACACCATATGACCCTTAAGACACCAAATTGTGTCGTTATGGGTCATATGGTGTCCTAAGGGGTCGTAGGACACAATATGACCCCTTAGGACACCATACAACCCAAAGCGACCTAATATGGTGTCATAAGGGGTCATATTGTGTCCTAAGGCGTCATATGATGTCTTAAAGGGGTCATGTGGTACAATGACCCATTACACACAATATGACCCATAACTACCCAATATGACCCATAACGACCAAATATGGTGTCTTAAGGGGTCATATAGCATCATAAGGGGTCCTAGGACACCATAAGACCCATAACGACTCAATATGGTGTCTTAAGGGGTCATGTGGTGTCTTAAGGGGTCATAGCATATAATACGACCCCTTAGGACACCATAGGATCCATAACAACCTAATATGGCATCATAATGGGTCGTATGGTGTCCTAAGGGGTCATAAGGTTTCATGGGATACCATATGACCCCTAAAGACAACATACGACCCCTTATGACACCATATGGTGTCGTTAGGAGTTATATGGTGTAGTAGGAGACCATATGACCCCTTAAGACACCAAATTGTGTCGTTATGGGTCATATGATGTCCTAAGGGGTCGTACGACATAATATGACCCCTTAGGACACCATACAACCCAAAGTGACCCAATATGGTGTCATAAGGGGTCATATTGGGTCCTAAGGGGTCATATGATGTCTTAAAGGGGTCATATGACATAATATGACCCATTATGACCCAATATGACACATAATGACCCAATATGGTGTCTTAAGGGGTCATATGGTGTCCTAAAGGGTCCTAGGACACCATATGACCCCTATGGACACCATAAGACCCATAACAAACCAATATAGTGTCTTAAGGGGTCATGTGGTGTCCTAAGGGGTCGTAGGACATATTATGACCCCTTAGGACACCATATGACCCATAACAACCCAATGTGGTGTCATAACGGGTTGTATGGTGTCCTAAGGGGTCATAAGGGTTCATGGGACACCATATGACCCCTAAGGACAACATACAACCCCTTATGACAACATATGGTGTTGTTAGGGATCATATGGTATCCATATGGGTCAAATGATGTCCTAGGACACCATATGACCCCTTAAGACACAAAATTGTGTCGTTATAGGTCATATAGTGTCTTAAGGGGTTGTACGGCATAATATGACCCTTTAGGACACCATACGACCCAAAGTGACCCAATATGGTGTCCTAAGGGGTCATTTTGTGTCCTAAGGGGTCATATGATGTCTTAAAGGGGTCATATGACATAATATGACCCATTAGAACATAATATGATGCATAATGACCCCATATGACCCATAACGACCCAATATGGTGTCGTAAGGGGCCATATGGTGTCCTAAGGGGTCCTAGGACACCATATGACCCCTATGGACACCATAAGACCCATAATGACACAGTATGATGTCTTAAGGGGTCATGTTGTATCTTAAGGGGTCATAGGACATAATATGACCCCTTAGGATACTATAGGACCCATAATGACCTAATATGGTGTCATAATGGGTTGTATGGTGTTCTAAGGGGTCATAAGGGTTCATGGGACACCATATGACCCCTAAAGACAACATACAACCCCTTATGACACCATATGGTATCGTTAAGGGTCATATGGTGTCCATAGGGGTCATATGGTGTCCTTGGACACCATATGACCCCTAAGGTGTCCTTGGACACCATATGACCCCTAAGGACAACATACAACCCCTTATGAAACCATATGGTGTCATTAGGGGTCATATGGTGTCCATATGGGTCATATGGTGTCCTAGGACACAATATGACCCCTTAAGACACCAAATTGTGTTGTTATGGGTCATATGGTGTCCTAAAGGGTCGTAGTACACAATATGACCCCTTAGGACACCATACGACCCGAAGAGACCCAATATGGTGTCATAAGGGGTCATATTGTGTCCTAAGGGGTCATATGATGTCCTAAAGGGGTCATATGACACAATATGACCCATTAGAATACAATATGACCCATAACAACCCAATATGACCCATATCAACCCAGTATGGTGTCTTAAGGGGTCATATGGTGTCCTAAGGGATTCTAGGACACCATATGACCCCTTAAGACATTAAATTATGTCATTATGGGTCATATTATGTCCTAAGGGGTCGTAGGACACAATATGATCCCTTAGGACACCATACGACCCAAAGCGACCCAATATGGTGCCATAAGGGGTCATATTGTGTCCTCAGAGGTCATATGATGTCTTAAATGGGTCATATCACACAATATGACCCATTAGGACACAATATGACCCATAACGACCCAATATGGTGTCTTAAGGGGTCATATTGTGTCCTAAGGGGTCCTAAGACACCATATGACCCCTATGGACACCATAAGACCCATAACAACCCAATATAGTGTCTTAAGAGGTCATATGGTGTCCTAAGGGGTTGTAGGACATAATATGACCCCTTAGGACACCATAGGACCCATAATGACCCAATATGGTGTCTTAAGGGGTCATATGGTGTCCTAAGGGGTCGTAGGACACCATAGGACCCCTTATGACCTCGAATGACCCATAACGATACAATATTACCCATCTCTCTCTCTCTCTCTCTCCTCCTCCTCTCTCTCCCTTACCCCTAATCTCTCTCTCTCCCTCTCCTCGTCACTCTATCTCTCTCCCCCTCTCCTCTCTCTCTTTCTCTGTCTCTCTCTAAAATATGACTAATAAAATCAGATATCTAATTTTTGCCATTGCCATTAATGTGGCAACAGTAAAAAAAAGGGGGCAAGAGGAAAAAAATTTGGGACCACAAATTTATACATTAAAATCAAATATTCAATTTTTGTAAATAAAAAAGAGCCTTGTGGGCCATTTTGTGGATTCCAATGGCCCACAGTCTGCATATTCTATTTTCTATCGATGATCATGGGTTTTCAGATAGGTTGAGACAAATTTGTGCTTTTAGGTGATTCTTAAAGTCAAATCTTACATTGTCAATCATTTAGGAGCCTCTATGTGGAGGTAAATGGGGAGTAGTAGTCATCGGAAGTCTAAACACAAAATAAAACTTTCAAATGACCAAATTGAAGTGTATATAGAAAGAGATAGAGAATGTCATGGGAGGAGAAGATAAGGTATGTTAAATATTGGTAATGTTACTTCAAGTGAAGAGGAAATTGAATTTGAAAATGTGTCACAAGTTATTGAAAATGAAAATGTAGCTTTTGAAAGTGAAAATTTTGAAAATGTTGAAAGTGATAATGAAAATGCTCAACATGTGGAAAATTTTTACATAGGAGGTGAAAATGTGGAAAACTTTGACATTGAAGGTGGAATTGCTCAACCAAGTGAACCATATGTAACACCTAATTACTTTATAAATGAAGACCCTCTTATGTATGAAAGACAAATTCCAAATCCAAGACCTTCAAGAACCCCAAATTGGTTATTTGAAATCGATGAGAATATTATTACGAATCTTGAAGGCAAGAGGTCAACAAGAACCATTCGGTTGTGGGCTACACAACTTTTCAACCAACATTTTAGCAATAAGATATTGACCGAGCAATTCCAACTCTTTGTTCAATTGCTAAAGGTGATAAAGATGATACCATTGTTAAACAAATTGAAGATTCATATGAACAAGAAGATGGAGAGAAATTCTATTATTACAAAAAATCTGTTTGATGCTCTCAATTCTATTGGAAATAATACCAAAGAAAGAGATAAGAGAACCACTTCAAGAGTGATTACAACCTCCTAAGTAAGTCATCAATTGAGGAAGGATTGTCAAATAAGACAAACTTGTGTTGATTTTAACATAAACTGTAAAACTTTTGATAGAGCACTTGCACAAAGACAAAGACTTGACAATCCACTTCAACAAGATACATGATTAGAAAGAATGGCATACCTGCATTTGAAGACTATGAGAGACACAAAACCATTATAATGTATTCATACCTTATTATAGCTACAAATGTCGAGTTGTTGAAGCGTCAAGAAAAACTGAAGACCAAAGACCTATGGATAGTGATTATTGGTGATCATGAAGCAATACCAGATACTCTTAAGCAAAGAGATGAGCCTTCAGGCACACTTGAGTAGTAGGTCTTTAATGGTGCCTTATTTTTTTAATCATGAATTTCATTTCAAACAATTATCATTAAACCTTAATATTCAAGTTTGTTACATGTATATTAAGGATGTGTTCAAAATGCAGGTCTATTGATGAACATTTTTTTTTGGCAACATGGTTTTTGCATGCACATAGCAGGTACACTCGATATAATTAGAAGGGATGTATTTTTGCAACATGACTTATTATCATGCATTTGATGAGCTTTACAATTTTTTTTATTAGAGAACACTATTTGACAATTTTTTATGATATAATTATCGCAAAACCTTTATGCTCGTGCAGGTCTTTTTTGATGATATACAATAGTATCACATTATGATTTTTGCATCAACATAGTGGGTTCTGTTGATATAATTCAAAGGGACATATTTTTAGGGTATATAATCCCACCTTTTCATTTATTATCATGCATTTCAGTTGAAGTGATTATCATAAAGCCTTTATGTTCATCCTTGCATTTTATGTGTAGACTAACAATTCTTAAAAATACAAGTTCATGATAGATCATTCGCCATTGACAAGGCCCTCTCTTGGTGAAGGTACATATTCCTTTATGAATTAATGAGATTAAATTTTGTGCATAAACATTAAGTCAAGTGAATGTATTGCTATTTAGAAATGACCATATCTACCAACGTCTTCAACCATGCAGAGAAATGTAGTGAGAAGGGCTTTAATCAACATGCATCTTTCTTCAAAGTTATTCTTGTATACTTTGCAGAGAAATTGGTAAGTTTCATAATTATAGAATCTTGTACGTCTTAAAAATGTTTAAAATGATCTATTTATAATTTGTCAAACTAACTTGTATTAATTGTTATAATTTGTTTCTTGTATCACATTCATTCCACATAAAAAGGTTACTTATTTTGGTCTTGATTTATATGTAGACATTGCTGTATGTAAGGTTTTCTCTTAGGACACGAGGATGTCTGATGCAGATGAAGTGGGATGTTGTATTTGTATATGGATGTGAATTGATGTAACTTTTCTATGATTTTGTATTTGTATATGGATGTGAATTTATGTAACTTTGTTATGATGTTGTATTTGTATATGGATGTGAATTGATGTAACTTTGTTATGATGTTGTATTTGTATATGGATGTGAATTGATGTAACTTTGATATGATGTTGTATTTGTATATGGATGTGAATTGATGTAACTTTGTTATGATGATATACAATGACCATGAGCAAATTGGTTTAGGTGCCACGAATTCCAAGTTAGGGCCCATCAAAGTTTGACAATTTTTAGCACTTAGGGTGCTCAAGGGACGACGTCGGTAGGGTATGACCCCGAGCATTCAACCGAGTGGGGGGGGAGGGGGGAAGAGGACCATACATAGGGTAATAATGCCTAACTAGACAAGTTGGAGCCGACGGTTCATCATCGTGATGAGCAGAATGAGAAATTGGCCTCGAGACAACATTCGAATGAATGAGACTGACAATTTTTTCGCTAACCAAAAAATTGCTGCCCTAATAAAACCATAGAGAAAATTGAAAAACCGAGATAGGCTTTTGTAGGGACCCCTCTCGTAGCCCTATAGGTTCAAACCAATTGTTCACAGGTGCCATGGATTCCAAGTTAGGGCCCGTCAAAGTTTGACAATTTTTATCACTTAGGGTGCTCAAGGGACAACACCGGTAGGGTATGACCCCAAGCGTTCGACCGAGTGGGGGAAAAAATAGGACCATGCATAGGGTAATAAAAAATCATATCAAGTATTGTTTATTAAATTAATAGTGTTGTATTGATCATTAAATGAATTTTATTATTCATGAATTGTTTTGTTCATTAAATGACTTGTATTGTATTGTTCATTATACAAACAACACTTACGATGAAATGAAATGAATTGTATTGTTCATTAAATAACCATTTTTAACCATTGTTAATTATTGGAATGAAGATTAAAGATTTCCATGATAACACCATGCACAAATGAGCAACAGTTTATATGATCGAATATCAACTTTTGTATATATGAAAATGTCAAATGATTACAAATGTATGTCCATACACAAATATGGCATAAACGCCAACTCAAACAAAATGTATGTCTAAATACATGAATGTGTGTTCATATACAAAATACACATGCCAACTATACATGTAAGCATCCCAAAACTATATATAACATCCTAAGATGTTGATGGATCATCAAAATTGATCCTCTTTGCCACACTGCTCGGCTCTGAAGGATCCCACACAAGAAAAATAAACCATGATTAAAATTAGTTATATTATATAATTCACATTCAAAAAGTTAACATAAAAATGAACTATAATTGAACTATTCATGTTTACCTCATCTCCATGTTTTCTCTTCAGCTTTGCAGGACTTTTGATGTATGTCTTTGGTAGAGGAGGTATGTTTTTAATATTTTCATACACAACCTACATATGTTTAGAAATATGACATTGATACAAGTTAGCATATAATTGTCACCGATAATAACAAATTATATCTACTAAACACAAAATAAAATAAACACACATCTACTTGAGGCATGTCTTCTTCTTCTTCATCTTCAAGTATACTAGGTGTAGTCATCAAGGATGTGAAGCCAAGAATTCTCTGTACATATACACAACAAGTATATGAAACCATCAATCTATGTCTAGACATGTATAGTTATAAGCTATTTAAACTATTCATTCAATCATATTTGCATTCAATTACCTTTCCCTTGTTTCCAACAGCACTACCAAATCCTAAATCACACTACCTCACACTCGTGCTACTTGTGCCCTACAAGAGTAAAATAAGATATACATGCAAGTTACTACATAATCTAATTAATACCAATATAAATTTTGAGCATGTGTGTACAATAAAATACAAATGAATAGGTGCAATAATATATGTGTCGTCAAGCTATCAAGGCCAAATGAAATGACCGACAAGGTGTCCTCCTGAATCTCTCTCAACTCCTCCTCGATCATCAACTATTAAATAGAGCATGTAAATAAAAATTAGTACTTAATATTATCTAGATCATAAATATTCATTTAAAATATAGCATGAACTGTGAAAATACAAATCTTACCACTACATCATCAATGTAGGATGATGGTGCCTCCTCGCCTCTAGCATGCGAGGACTTCCCAGGGTATCCTCTAGTCTATGTCATAACATATGGTGCATCATGCATCTCGTACACCTCATAATCTGCATTGTCCGCAGGAGGATCAACGGGCTGTCCAATTAGAGCCAAGCATACGTGCCCACACATGACACAACTATGGGGCACGCATATGTGTGGAGCTGAGGATAAGATGTCAGTGACACTCGATGCACCACTACCATCAAAAGTAGGCTGAGATACTGACCCAGCCTGAGAAACCAAAAGGCTACTCAAAGAGTGAATAGCCGATATGGTCCGTGAAGCTGCCTCACAAATGATATCTGGATGCTACACTTGAGGTAGGAGATCAACAAAAGGAGGGGGGACATATGGGCCCTAGACTACTCTGACTACCCCAGGTCTATTTTGGGGCATACATAAACCCACACCCTGGAAATTTTGGATGTCAAAGTAGTTCACATGTTTGCCTAAAACAAACTCAACATACAATTTTTCTATAAAGTAGAAGGGGACATCAAGATTGTTGTTGGGTGGTTTGTTGAAAACCATCCACCAATGATCCCAAAAGTTTTTCACAATACCATCATTTGTGCACCATTTAATAGAAAGTTTTGTTTTTTGGGGGTCTATGGATTGAACAGTGTGGGGATTCACAAACAATGAGGCGATATCGGCTTTCGATATCTCGAGATCCTTGATCTACTTATACGACAATTCATCCACATATTGTTCCCTCATAGAATCTCACCACAAAAGGGCGACATTGTGCTCCTCAGTCATGGTTTCCATACTCTTAATAATCGACGTGAGAGGATCAAACATTGGGTTTAGATGAGGGATCCTACGATATACATTTGCAATCCCCCGCAATTCATTCAAATTTTGTGCAATCAAATCCTGAATGAAGGGAGGGTTTGGCAAAGGAGGGTTTGGTTGTTGCAGTTGTGGTTCATTAATTTTTTCATTATTATCCCCCATTTTTAACCTAATTGAATGTAAACAATTGAATTTAGTTAACAAATTTAAACAATTTTGTTTTTGATTTAAAAAAACCTAGTTTTCATGAAAAAAACCATATTTTCAATGAAAAATCAAATAAACATTAAAAAAATAACAAAATTGAATGATAATGATTGAAAACAATAAAAATCTTACCTTTCAATCTATTTTTTAGCAAATTTTCACCAAAACACCATATATCGGATACAATCGGATATCAATTTTTTATAAAATCGTGCAACCTGTAGGTAAAAAGTGACTCACGGGCTGTCGTAGTCGAAATATATTATCTCGAAAAATCAGATATCCGATAAAATTGGATATTCAATTTTATCGGATATTCGATTTTTTTACTTAAATTATTTTAAAATAACATTATATTATATAATATAATAATATCTTATATATTATATAATATGTAATATATAATATTACATTATATATTATATAATATATTTTTTAATTTAAAATTATAAATAAAAATCGGATATTCGATATTATCGGATATCTGATTTTATCCGATATCTGATTTGCTTAGGTAATTACCATGCCAAGGTGTACTGATACCTAGGCCAAGCAAAAAGTCAACATAGATTTTTCGCATTTTTAGGCAAGTGGAGAAGGCTATTTTTTTCACATTGCCACGTTTTGGCCCCCCATGATCCTACACTAACCTAGCATTCGCATATAAATAATCTTCGTATTCCACAATCCTATTCTGTTATAATTCACAATCTCATCCATATGTTCTATCCTATCATCTATCTATCATATCATAATGACCTAACAAACTGACCTATATACCCTTTACAAACAATATGTCTTATGTCAACTTATAGTACAAAAGGATATACAATGTCGGTCGTATACAATAATTACAAAATAATTTTTCAAATAAAGATTCTTTGATGTCGGCTTCCCTAATGTGTTGTAAGTCGGTGCCGGTTATAACCCTAGATACTCCAATGCCAGTGTCTGCCGATGAATGCCTCCTAGTGTCGGTATGTGACTCCCATCTAATCTTGTTGCCATCAATGACAACAAAATGAATCCAATGAGTGTCAATTGACAATGATCTCCCCCTTTGGCATTGATGACAACACTCATGTGAAAAATGGATTCCCTATCAGTCCAACTGAAATATGCTCCCCCTGATCAATACACTCCTTCTGATATCCTTCCCATATGTTCTTGTTTGATATTTTCTGACATTTTTATGATATTGATTTTTCACATATATACAATCCTCCTTTGGCATCAATTCCAAAGACCGATGAAAGAATTAAAAGAATTCAAAACAAAAGAACGAATAAATACTAATTATGTTACTAGAGCTTGACTAACTTCAAAATTTTTGGGTAAGCCTTATCTAGAAATTGTAGGTATGTATACCAATTTTTTTGAAGGTTTCAGATATGGATACTTGTCCACTCAGTAATTGTGCAAGTGTTTCCTTTTCTAAGACTTCTATCAGTGTGGGTTTAGCAATCATGTCCATACATTCTCTCGTATGTACACCTAGTGAATACAGTCTTGGACTCACCAATCCTTTAAGACTCCTTTCTCTCAAAATGATCTTTTCCCTCTCTTTCTCAAAAGAAAAAAATTGATTCTTCAAAGATAAAATTTGACCATCAATAGATGTTGTTAGACAGGTCAATCCATCAAAATAATTTGCAATGTTAGCTACCTTATCATGCAACTCCTTCAATCTACTATCTAAATTTGTTTTAAGAATTTCCATGTTACAATAGACCCTGTAGATATTTGTACATTGTTCTAAACAATTTTCAATAATAATGAGTTTATCTTCAATTTTCTTCTTCTTTGTTACAATCATTTGGTTAAAGGCTTCTCTTTTAGCTACAGTGAATCTTTCTAG
The DNA here is from genome assembly GCF_030272615.1 of Cryptomeria japonica. Taxonomy (NCBI): domain Eukaryota; kingdom Viridiplantae; phylum Streptophyta; class Pinopsida; order Cupressales; family Cupressaceae; genus Cryptomeria; species Cryptomeria japonica. The sequence continues at coordinate 218,593,021 of NC_081411.1, read as the reverse complement.
TGCATGTCGGTCTGATATTTGTTGTAGAGATTGAAAATTGTTAGATATGTGCTATGTTAGTGTTTATAGCTTGCCGGAAGGGCTTGCTTCATTTTCAATCATGCAATCAGGTATTAATCTATGTAAAACTATAACTAATTGATCTATTATTCCCTTATATGTTGATCCCTCCTTTAGTAGCTTTTGAGTAACTACCATCATTAATTTAGTGGGACTTGAATCTCAGTTATTGATTTGTTCTCAACTTGAGAAGTGTCAATTGCCAAAATATTTGTCGGGGAATCAATATCTATGGTCGGTGTAGTCTAAGTTCTCTTTACCTTTACCTTAACCTCCTTTGCACCGATGGCTTCGCCACTTGGTGTAGTAACAATTACTATAGGTGGATTATTATCCATAATATTCTTAGTATCATATACATTTCCTTTCTCAAAAATAGTTTCTATCAGTATAGACTGTACACTCTCCTTAGTTGTCGGTGGTGTCTGTACACCCTTACCTTCTGTCGGTATATCCAAAATTGGTTCAGAACTTCCCAAATTACCTTTCCCTTTTGATTTATCTGGAATGGTGGAAGTTGTTTACTTAACAAATTCTTCATGAGAGGTAAGAAAGTTTGGATTCTTCTGGAAGAATTTGGCCCAACCTTCACTAGTCTCATTTATCACCTCATTAACTCTGCCCATCATTAGGCTTATTTGTCGGGGTTTGCTACTAAATAATGTCCTATTAGCAACATCTATACATCTCTTCATTTCTTCATTACTAATTGCACCACACAAATTCAAAAGTTCCACCTCTTTGTGTATACACCTAAAAATGGCCTGAAGATAATTAATTAAATAAGTAATTATTTAATTAATCTCCCTCCCCAATTTAATTGAATTCATCAACAATTTGATTAAATCCTCCATTTTCATTTACTTATTAATAAATCTAAGGATTTATTAAATAGGTTCATCTCTATAATTCCCTTTGATTAATTAATTCAAATTAATTAATTCTTCCCCATCAAAATCATTCTTCTAATCCCCTAATTAATTAAAACAAATCAAACTTATGAGTTGTTGAAATTAATTAGCCTTTTCTTATAAATTGAATTTCTAAATTCAAATTCTCCTAACTTTTAACCACCTAACCTAACCATTCCTAAACCTAACCCATTCTACCTACCCACATGTTCCCTTTCATCTAACATCTTCTAGAAGCTTTGTGACACTTGTCACTAATTGTTCCCTTCCATCCAACCTCTTCTAGAGACCTCTTGACACTTGTCACCATAGAGATGATAGATGTTACCTTTAATCCAACCTCTTTGCCAACCTCCTCCAATTTAACCATTGATATCTTCAGATCAATCTTGACTGTTGATTCCTGCCACCTCACCCCTAGCCTTGGAAATCCTATAAATAGACCTCATTTTGGATCACAAAGGGTCCCAATTCATCCCATTTATCCCTAATTGATCCCATCTCGTTTTCATCTTATGCATTGTTACTATAGGCATCTAGCTTCTAGTTTATCATTCTAAACAATGTTATCATGTTTAATCTTAGCTTAAATCTTTGCTTATTTTCTAGATCAATCATGAACTCATATAGCTTAATCATGCTATTCTTGCTAGATCAGGCATCTTCATCATTCAAATCCTCCATCTAAGAGTAGTCAAGTCACTGGAATTTGCCTAATTAGATCTGAGAGCAAAATTCATACTCGCATTTACTAGGAGATGATAGATCGCTTAGTTATGGTTTTAGATTTCTTTGATTTAAATTCATTAACCATTCTTGTAATGATCTATTGAGTGTTTTGTGTTTGTAGGAATAGGTACACTTCACAATAGCATGACATTTCGGCACCCACCGTGGGGCGGAAATCATCATTTTCAGTCTCTCAAGCTTCAACAAACATATCTCTCTACCAGACCTGAATCAAAATGTCGTATGAGTTGATTTTCTAACTCATACGAACTACCTTTTAGTCTGGTATGAAACCTCATCCTATGTCGTACGATCTCATTATCCTTGTCGTACGATGTCTAAACACATGTCATAGGAATTTCTGACTAACTGAATTTTGTGTCATACGAATTGATTTTCATTGTCGTACGAGAGCTAAATGTGTGTCGTACGAATTTATGGCTGCTAAATCTTATGTCGTATGAGTTCATTTTGGTCTTTGTACGAAATCTAAAGTTCAGTCATATTACGTAGAAAATTGTGTCGTAGGAGTCTCTGTCTCTGTGATTTTTAATAGACTGCATGTTAGGGTTTTCTGATTTTAATCCGAACTTCACTAATAATAACCTTGATTTGTTTGTGAGCTTTTTGGTAGCCTAACTCTTTTCTGCAGGATGATCTACAAAGATACACTTGTCAAAGACATAATTCAAAACACAAATCATGACTACTAACAAGTTTATTGCAGGTTGCCTATGAATTCAACTAAACTTGGTGTATTCATTAAATTTTCTAGGCACACTTCAATTTTGCTAAAAGGAAATGAACCATCATGTCTTGTGTGATTTTGATGATAGGCGAGTATGCTATCAACTTTCTTAGGTGATCAAAAAGCTAGACTCATCTTTTGCTTTCATTAGTGCATTTCTTTAGCAGGCCTGCCCTCCTAAGGAGCTTAAAAACTCTTAGCCATTAAGGCTGGTGTGAGGGGAATGACCTAAGTGGGAACGACTAATGCCAAGTAACCCAACCCACTATAAAATAAATGTGATTTGATAAAAATCAAGTCAGCAACAGTGCTTGGGAATATCTCTCCTCCGTACCTTCGGGTATATCAAACCTTGGTTTTCAAGGCTGGGAGACCTCTTAATTCAATATTATACCCCGATGCATCAAATGGGTCCCTTACTAGTTTTGGTTAAATTAGGAGCTACCTAATTCACCTCTAAAAGGGTGATAATCTTTGTGCAAGAGAGATAGTAACTCTCCCAAGACACTTGCCATATCATGCCCCCATTAGCATTTAGAGTCGGATAATATGGCGTTGAGAATCCATTGCGTGAGACTTAGTGACCGTATTTTGATTAGCTATTGGGTGTGTACCTAAGTCGGCAAGCAAAGGTTTTCATTCTTAGCGAACTTCCTTAGGGTTTAGTGTGCTTGGAGTCACTTATCATATCATGTGTTTGTTGTGTATTCATCCCTAAAATTGAAAAATCAGACATCTACAACTGGAAAACACAAGCAAAACACCAAAATTGACAAATCCAAATTCGGCAAAACAAATACATTTTTTACTGTCCTATTCTATGTTGTACGAGTTAGGTTCTCTATCGTACGAAGAAACTATTTTGTCGTATGGTTAAGGAAGTTTTGTTGTACAAAATTCTGCTCTTTCAAAGAAATTTTTTGATTTGTCGTCTGGTATTATATCTTTTATCGTATGGTTCAGGAAGAAGTGTCGTACGAGTCTCTATTTTTATCAGTCCGGAGCTGCGACTTTACATGACTTTTTCAGGTCTATCATTCTTCTTGATCAATTTGCAGTATTCATAAACACCTATTATCTATTGTTTTGTGCTTAAATTGTCATGTGTATGCCCGTTCTAACTAGATCTCAGAGACAAAGAATCACAGAGACCAAAATTGAAACATTGGAAACAAATATAATCATGGAACATGAAGATGAAATACAAGTTGAAGGAGAAATAGCAGAACAAAATATCAGAGACATTAAAAAGGATCCTCAATTCGATAAATTTATACAAAAATTGTTGGAGAAAGGAAAATAAAAATATTTTCTAATGTTAGCCAAATCAAGTGTTACACTCCCCCAAGATTTTGATATAAATAAATTGACACAAAAGAAAAGTGATCCTCCTCCTAATAACGAACAATATGAGGATATCTTTGGTCTCAAAATGAATAGCACATCAATTCCTAGTAACACCAGAACCAATGAAGAAACTTACATCCCCAAAAGAGATGAAGTAGAAATCCTGAATAACATTCAATTCAATGAAGATACAAGAAGGACTAGGGATGAACCAAGAAGAGATCGAGATCCTCGTAGAATGCAAAATCAGGGTTATGCGAGAACAAATCATGTTGATAATCCTATCATGACTCTCACACAACAACTACAAACAATGCAAACACAAATTCAAGATATGCAAAGAGGAAATGTTATACGATACTCACTTCAAGAAATTTGTCCTTATCTATTCGACATAAATCTAAACATGATGCCATTTCCTATAGGTTTTGAAACTCCTAGATACAAAAAATATGATGGAAACACTGACCCACAAGATCATATACGATATTTTTTCACAATGAGTATGGAGTTTGAACATGAGGATACCTACTTAATGAGAATATTTCCGAAAAGCTTAATGGGACTAGCTATGGAATGGTTCTCCAAACTTCCACCTAGAATCATATCATTTTCAGAATTGGTGGATAAGTTTGTTTCACAATACTCTTACAACATACAACATGAAGTAACAATGCTAGACCTATGTAACGCTAAACAAAAGAGTGGAGAACCTTTCATGACATTTTTACAATGATGGAGACGGCTAGTTTCATGGTATCCTCGCACAGTGCCAGAGTATGAAAAAATGGACATATTCATTGACAACTTAAACGATCAAATGAGTTATTACTTAAAAATGCAAGGAAATCAAAGTTTCAGAAAAATGGTTGATAATGGAATCAGAAAGGAAGCCATAATAAAGAAAGGTGAATTGAAAGTATACAAAGGATTCTATCCTCCTAACAACAACAATAAAAACAATCACAATGACAAGACAAAGTTTTGGAATATAAATCAAAATCTAGTCAACGATGGAATAGTAGATAACAACAATGTGAAACCAAAGCAACTAGTTTTCAATTTATCTACTCACTCAGCAGTGGCACAACAAAACAACAATCACCAAAGAGCAATTATCAAAACTTTCTTTCGAAGACAATTTACACACATTGGTGAACCCTTGGGGTCAGCATTTAAAACACTTATTGCAAACAGATTGATTTATTTGCTAGAAGAAAGGAACTATGAACCTCAAATAAAACCACCATGGTGGAATGATAATTAGTATTGTGATTTCCATCAAAACAAGGGACATCTCATAGATAATTGTTAGAAGTTGAAACATGTCATATAAGATTTGATTGATAATGGAGTAATAACTGTTGATGGACATACAATAAATGAATTTCATACAACTTTTAAGACTTCACTTTGAAACTATGAGAAAGGTGAATCATCAACAACAAACAATGGTAAGGGTAAAGCAAAGGTAAGCTATGCTCATATATATGACAATGTGGTGAATGTGATTGTAGTTAAAAAAAAAAAATCAAGAACATGCTCATGCTATCACAAGAAGCAAAGCCAAAGTTGTTTTACTAGGTCCTACAACAAACACATCATCCGCTACTATAAAATAATACAATCTAGTGGAGCAATTGCAAAAAACACCCGCACAAATATCAATCTTAGAACTTTTAAAGCTTTCACCCGCACATAAAGAAATTCTTGAACGAGCATTAGGAGATACAACCGTATCCAAAGATCTTGATATCGATCAATTCCAAACCATGGTGGGACACCTCACAACCCCTGATTCCTTATCATTCACTAAAGAAGATGACATGTCCTTGCAATACCCTCACAATGCTCCTTTGCATATTGAAGTCCTCATTCACAAAACGCGAGTGAAGCGTGTTCTAATATATGGTGGAGCTCGCCTAAATATTTTCTCATTGAGTCTTGTTCATGCCTTAGGATATTCAGAAGATGCAGTTGATGTCTAGAAAAGGATCACCATAAAATTTCATTTTTGAAGAAGAACATTCCTCCAAGGGAATTGTGATACTACCCATCAGAGTGGGACCTCTCCAGAAAGACATGCCATGTCAAGTTCTAGACTTGGAGTTATCATATAATGTACTCTTGGGGAGACCATGGATACATAACTTACAAGTTGTACCATCAACATATCATCAATGTGTCAAATTTCCCTACGAGGGACAAGAAATCACAATCTCTGCAGATGCAAATCCATTGCAATATTGTAGCAATTTAAAAATGGCTCAAGAAGTAAGTGTTCCACATAATAGGGAGGCAGCACCGCCAAACACACAATCCAAGGAACAATCATTTCCATCTATTTTATCAAGCATGGAAAACCAAATGCAACTAAGAGACTGAGGGAATGGAAAATACTCAAAATCACAATTACCACTTTCTTCTAAATCCTTTGGAAAACCATCAAACTCTAAACAACAACCAATTGTGAAATATCTTCCAATATTTGATGGAGCATTCATTAGTGTTGGAACCTTATCAGAGGAGACAAAAGACAAAGATGTGCTACAATGGCTATACAAAGATGAAGAAGTTCAACAAAAGGTCAACAATGTAAGAATACCTACAGAAAAATATGGAAAAATATTCAACATTCTTCGAAGGATGTGATACACTAGAACAGGCCCTATAAGAAAAAGAAAAGAAGGTATCATAGAACCTATTCAGCCTCATACTCGACAGACTACAGACAAAACAGGTTTAGGATATGGACAAGTCACTTTACCAAAAGACACATCTTTTAGTCAACAACAAGAGGAATATGAAAACAAACAAGAACAACTGGAAATTGAAAGGGAAGAAGAATCATCTAAGCAACAAGCACAAGAAAACAAGAAGTGGCAAAAGAAGCAATCCTCAAATCACCAAGAGAAACGAATTGCAATTATCTCTCAAGCAGCATCAAATCTCAATCAAAACAAACATGAACCTAGTACTGATCAAGGAGAGCTCATAGCAAGATTGACAAAACTCAATCTCAATCCTAAAGAAGTTGAATATGAAAGAAGGAAAGATATAACCAGAAATGTAGAAGAAAGGCTATATGACCAAATTTGTAGATTACAAGCTGCAAGTGATACAAATTCTAATGAATGGGAATGGGATTCCTATCACTCTAAAGAATCTGCTAAGGAAAATTGCTTTGTAGAAGATGTAGGAGTCGATGTAGTTCACACGTATGCAGGACAAACGTCAGGAACTAGTTCACTTGAATTAGAATCACATTTGGCTAGCTTGGACATAACCAAGGATGATCATGAACTTCTTACACGAGGTCATTCTAATGAGAGTACTATTCTAGACATCGACATACATACTGAAAACTTTGATACATCAATCATGACCCTAAACATCCTTGAAACATCCCAACTTGAAGATCTCTTACCTCTAATACACCCTGAGCTTATTGATTGGGAAAATGAAGGACATACTATCATTGATACATTTCCAAATGACCATGCCATATCTATATATCTTAATGTAGTCAAACCCATAACAACTTCCACCAGGAATCTCAACAACACATCTTCCAGTCAAGTGGGTGCCAAATCTCCTAGTCGGAAAAGTGAAAATAAAGAAAACAATATCAAGTCTAATGCTGAAAACCATCTCTCGGCAACATTAGATCAAGAAAAAGTAAAAATAAAGGACACATCTAACGGTGAAAACCTCCTTGAGGCACCAGAAGATGGGATATTTGACACCTTACCTAAGCACTATCAAGAAACATCATCCATTTTGATCGAACCAACAGAGGCAATTAACATTGGCACAACAGAACAACCAAAGATTCTTCATCCAACAACTTCTTTGTTTGAGAAAGAAATGCAACAATATGTGGAATTCTTCAAACGATGGCAAATAAATTTTGCCTAGTCATATGCAAACATGCCAGGGTTAGATCCAAAGCTTATTATGCATCACTTAAATGTTAATCTAGGAGCCAAACTAGTTAAACAGAAATTATGGAAGATGCATACTCATATTGCTCTTCAAGTCAAGGAAGAACTAAAGAAATTATTGGATATCGAATTCATCAGACAATTAGCTTACCCTCAATGGGTATCCAACATTGTTCTTGTTCAAAACCAAATAAAAGAATCAAAATATGCACAAACTTCAAAGATCATAATAACGCCTATCCAAAGGATGACTTTTCTTTCCCTAACAACGACATCATTGTAGATTTAACTGCTAGACACTCCATGTTTTCTCTAATGGATGGTTTCTTCAGATACAATCAGATCAAAATAGCACCCAAAGATCAAGAAAAGACAGCTTTCACATGTCCATGGGGTACTTTCTACTGGAACATCATGCCTTTTGGACTAAAGAACGTCGGTGCTACATATCAAAGAGCTATGACAATTATATTTCATGACATGATGCATACATTCATGGAAGACTATGTGGATGACATCTTGGCTAATTCATACAATAGAGAAGAACATATAGAGATATTGGAAAAGATCTTTGATAGGCTAGAACAATAAAAGCTACAGCTAAACCCTAAGAAATGTGCTTTTAGTATAACTTTAGGAAAGTTATTGGGATACATTGTTTCAGCAAGAGGAATCGAAGTGGATCTAGCTAAGGTTAAAGCGATCATGGAAATGGCATCTCCCAAGAATATCAGTCAACTAATATCACTACAAGGAAAACTCCAATCAATCAGAAGATTTGTTGCTCAACTAGCAGATAAATGTTAACCATTTACACATCTATTGTACAAACATATTAATTTTAAATGGGACCATCAATGTGAAGAAGCATTCAACAAAATCAATGCATATCTCATGCAACCACCTATTCTAATGTCACCAATTCTAGGAAAGCCATTATTACTCTATGTATCAACTACTGAAACATCATTAGGAGTTTTGCTCACACAACAGGACAATGAAGGGAGAGAACGAGCCATCTACTACATCAGCAGAACACTAGTGGGATATGAGATCAACTATTCATCAACAGAAAAAGCATGCTTGGCAGTAGTTCTTGCTTCTCAAACATTATGACACTATCTACTATCTCACTCCATCAAGTTAATAGCTAAAATCGATCCTCTGAAGTATTTGCTCAGCAAAGCCACATTGACAGGATGACTAGCAAATGGATCATGATTCTAAACGAGTTTGATATTGAATATGTTGATAGAAAAGATATAAAAGGACAAGTCATTGCAAACCAACTAGCAGAGACACCACTCCAAGATGATCATCCTTTACACATTGAGTTTCCCGATCCTGATATCCTAACAGTCACCACAAAAACATGGTAGTTATACTTTGATGGTTCATATACACAGCACGGTTCAGGAGCAGGTATTCTATTCATTACACCATAAGGTCATACAATCCCAAAAGCATACAAATTAAGCTTTCCATGCACCAAAAATACAACAAAATATGAAGCTTTGGTTACAAGTATCAAAATAGCTATAGAACAGAACATTACACAACTTCAAGTCTTTAGAGACTCTCAGCTCGTCATCAATCAAATCAATGATGACTATCAAACAAAGGATGAAAAATTGATGCCTTACAAAAAGATGGTGGATGATATCAAGAAGTACTTTGTAGAAATAACTTTCTAGTAGATTCCAGGAAATGACAACAAAGTAGCAGATGCCATGGCTACACTTGCTTCTCTTCTTCAGACACAGGAAAATCAACAGTGTTATGAATTCCTAGTGGAAGAATTGTTTTACCCTACTCATAATTATCCTAATTCCCAAACTATCTATCACCTTGTTGGGCATGATTCCTCCCGCTATGGAAAACTTACACATACCTAAAAGATAACACCCTACCTCTTGATTTATCAAAGAACCATAAGAGGAACTTTATTCGCTAATCCTCGCATTATACTCTCATCGCAGATACCCTTTTTAAATAAGGTCTAGATGGTACTCTCTTAAGATGTCTTGAACAAGAAGAATTTGAGAAAGCCTTACATGAAGTCCATAATGGCATTTGTGGCACTCAGTCAAGTGGTCTTACCCTTTTGAAAAAACTCATTCGCATGGGCTATCATTGGCTGACTATGGAATGAGATTCTTTTCAGATAGATAGAATATGCAAACAATGTTAGATCCATGGGAATTTGATCCATGCACCAGCACAAGAACTTCATGCTTTAGCAACATCTTGGCCTTTCTGTCAATGGGGTCTGGATCTAGTAGGAAATATAAATCCTTCTTCATCTAATGGACACAAATTCATCCTTGTAGCTACAAAATATTTTACAAAATGGATTGAGGTCGTACCTCTCACAAACATCACAGGAAAACAAATTGCCACATTTATCTTGAATTATATCATCTGTCACTATGGAATACCAATAACCATTATCACTGATAATGGGAGACCATTCAAAAATCAAGATGTACAAGAGCTATGTGAGAAGTTCAAAATCCAGCACAGATTCTCCACACCCTATTATCCATAGGGGAATGGGCAGGCAAAAGAATCTAACAAAACTTTTTTGAAAATTCTCAAAAAGATAGTGAACAATGCTGGAAGAGATTGTCATATTCAACTGAACCCTGGTCTATGGGCCTAATGTACTAGTATCCGCACACCAATAGGTGCCACACCTTTCTTTCTTGTATATGGATCAGAAGCCATATTGGCAATCGAAGTAGAGATACCCTCTCTACGTGTATCACTAAAAGATCTCATCCCAAATGAAGAACAAAGAATATCTAGACTGCAAGAGTTAGAAATGATCTATGAATGAAGACAAAATGCCTTTGATCATTTAAAGGTATGTCAACAAAGAATGTGTTGGAGTTATAATCATAAGGTTAAACCACAAGTCTTTCAAGTGGGAGAACTAGTACTAAAGGAAAATCCATGCGAGCAGGCAGATTGCGAAAAGAAAGGAAAATTTGAACCAAACTGGTTAGGTCCATTTGTGGTCACAGTAGTATTTGGTTCACGAGCATATCAGCTATCAACATAGGATAGAGATCAACTCAAGGAGCCTATCAGTAGCATGCATTTGAAAAAGTTTTATTTTTGAAAAATCAGAAAAAATAAAAAACAGTGAAAAATCAAAAAAATCAAAAACAGTGAAAAAGAAGAAAAATAAAAAATAGTGAAAAAGTAGAAAATCCAATCCAAAAAAAATCAAATATCAGAAAAAGTGCAATAAAAACAGATAGTGAAAACCTGGCAAACATGCGCTATCTATCCGCTAGCTCTTCCATGTATTAGTTCATGCATTTTTCCACTTGCATTCATTCATTTTTCATCAGTGCTGACCATAATAAAGCCTTTGTACATATGCAGACATCCCAGGTGGCTTCTTGCCATGGTTTGGATCATTGGATATATCATAACAACTTTGTTTCTAGGCTTGGTGCAAAATCCTGCACCTAGCTGGGGGCAAACCTCTTGATCATTTTGAGCTTAATCAAACAGGTAGAACAATAGTTAGACAACTCTTATCAAGCAAAAACTGAGACACATCCAACATTGAACAAAAGATCAAACTATCAATTATCAAGCTATCACAAAGTCAATCTAAGCACATCACACACATTTCAGTGGATAATATCTTTTGGATAATGATTTTAACATGATTGTTTCAACTTTTCTATATTGCTTTTCGCTATCATGATTTCTGAGTGACTCCAGGATGTCTTTGACTAGAGGAACAAGGAAGGAACATGATATTTTTCTTGTCTGATGTCTGAAAATTAATCATTAATATGTACAAATTTGTCTCGAGACATGATCATCGGAGCATCATTGAAGATATTTCCAATTTGCATATTGAAATGATTAATACTACCTATTTTACACAAGCGACACTCAGGTCATCTTGATTCAATTATACCTTTATTCTTGTGCTAACTTGCTATATCAAAATCTAGAAAAATAGTGCTTAGGTTATCATGGTTTAATTAAACCATCGATGTTTGCACTCACTTCCCACATTTCAAAAGCTCAATGATGACAAAAACACAAAATAATCCAGTGACTAATCTGGTTGTTGCTTTGCATTCCATTGCATTTGCATTTGCATTTTAGCTTGCATTTCATTCTTGCATGGGATCCCGCATGCTCCTTTCATCCAAGGTTAAATCTATCGCAGGAATCATCAAAGTATCATCACAAGTGTATACGCAATTAGACAAATGACTCATATCTCTTCAAATATTATCAACCCAGCAAAAATCTTATGCTATCTCTCTCAATGGAATCAACCATAATCATACCTGAATATTTCTACAACTTGCTATCAACAAACTGTTAGTTCTTTATCTAATCAACCTTATCAAATCAAATTGATCAATAAAACTTAATCAATTCTATCTTTGTCTTATACAGGATGAATCCTTCCTGAAACCAGATGATCTGATTCTGATTCATGTCTTATATATTAGGTATCCTTCCTAAAACTAAATGCTCTGATCATGTCTTATACAGGATGAATCCTTCCTGAAACACGACGTTGTGATCATTCATGTCTTATATAGGAGGTGTCATTCCTGAAATGAGATGATCTAATTTTGATTCATGTCTTATACAAGATGTATCCTTCCTGAAACCAGACGCTCTGATCATGTCTTATACAGGATGAATCCTTCTTGAAACTAGATTGAATCTAATCAATCAATATTTTTCAATCTTATCAATCTAAGAAATCAAGCTAATCGAAGAACTCTCATTTTCATCAAACACAGTTGCAGAAATCAAATCAAATCTACCAGGATATAAATCTTGCAAAAACTCCAAAGATCAATTATCTTAATTGATCTCCCGAGGGGGCATCATCATACTAGAATTTAGCAATCAAGAACTAGGGCATCCTATAAAACCAATATCATCATCAAAATGAGATTTTTCTTTCAACCAACGCGTCATCACACCTCACTTCAAAGAGGGGCAAAATGTATACACCTAAAATTGGTCTGAAGATAATTAATTAAATAAGCAATTATTTAATTAATCTCCCTTCCCAATTTAATTGAATTCATCAACAATTTGATTAAATCCTCCATTTTCATCTACTTATTACTAAATCTAAGGATTTATTAAATAGGCTTATCTCAATAATTCCCTTTGATTAATTAATTCAAATAAATTAATTCTTCCCCATCAAAATCATTCTTCTAATCCCCTAATTGATTAAAACAAATCAAACTTATGAGTTGTTGAAATTAATTATCCTTTTCTTATAAATTGAATTTCTAAATTCAAATTCTCCTAACTTTTAACCACCCAATGTAACCATTCCTAAACCTAACCCATTCTACCTACCCACATGTTCCCTATCATCTAACATCTTCTAGAAGATTTGTGACACTTGTCACTAAGTGTTCCCTTCCATCCAACCTCTTCTAGAAGCCTCTTGACACTTGTCACCATAGAGATGACAGATGTTCCCTTTAATCCAACCTCTTTGCCACCCTCCTCCAATTTAACCATTGATATCTTCAGATCAATCTTGACCATTGATTCCTGCCACCTCACCCCTAGCCTTGGAAATCCTATAAATAGACCTCATTTTGAAGCACAAAGGGTCCCAATTCATCTCATTTGTCCCTAATTGATCCCATCTCATTTTCATCTTATGCATTGTTACTATAGGCATCTAGCTTCTAGTTTATCATTCTAAACAATGTTATCATGTTCAATCTTAGCTTAAATCTTAGCTTATTTCTAGATCAATCATGAACTCATATAGCTTAATCATGCTATTTTTTCTAGATCAGGCATCTTGATCATTCAAATCCTCCATCTAAGTGTAATCAAGTCACTAGAATTTGCCTAACCAGATCTGAGAGCAAAATTCATACTCGCATTTACTAGGAGGTGATAGATCGCTTAGTTATGGTTTTAGCTTTCTTTGATTTAAATTCATTAACCATGCTTGTAATGATCTATTGAGTGTTTTGTGTTTGTAGGAATAGGTACACTTCACAATAACATGACACTTTGATGTCTCTATCCCTCTTGACTGCGTCGAGTCTTCTAAAATCTATTTTATAGTACAATGATAAAGGTATTTCCTTCAAAATTTCTACTAAGGCTTTCTTATAAATATCTATATGCAATAAAATTGCCTCTTCTATCTCATTCTGCTCATTATCCTCTAGACTCTCATAGTACATAAATACATTTTTCAAAATTCCATCCTTAGTAATTTCATCAAATTATTTCAACACAGGTCTTTTTGGCCTTACCAGACTCAGTAGCATCATCACTCTTCTTCTTTTTGTTGGGGGTTGCCAAAGTGGATGTAACTAGTTTTCTCTTTTGTGTAGGCTTCTTTGCCGAAGGTGGGGGTGCAGTAGGTTTTGTTACCTTTCTAACAAGTTTCCTCCTTGGCTCCACCTTCTTCTCCTCTACCGGTGGTTGATCTACTTTCTTCCTTTGTACCCTTCTGAATGCTAGAGGTTCATTGTCCTCTAGATCAGAATCATAAGTGATGGTAGAAATGTAAGCTTCGGGATTCCTCACTTCTGGACTACTAGCCACTATTGGTTATCTTGCCATTTTAGATCCATCACCCATTTCAGTTTCTATAATGTGAATGACATTATGCAAAAATGCAAACATCTTGTCTATTTTCTCCTCCCTTCTCTTCTCGTTGAAGCTAGTTTTGAATTCAAGGGCTTTCTCTTTTGCAGTGCCAAAATGTTTGGTTTTGTCATCCAATGGAGCATCTAGTAGCATTTTTGTATAGAGATCCAAAATGTTAGCATCCACCTCATATCCAAGCTCTATGACCCATATGGTCCTTGGTTGTACTACTTCCATGAGGGTTTCATCGGTCTTCACCATGAAACAAATATTAGTGGAGTACTTTTGCATAATGTTCTTTGATAATATCTCCCTCTACCTCATGTTTTCTTGAAATGTTTTTTAAATATCCCCAAAGTTTCTCATCTCTATCGGTACCAAGATCGGTGATTGCTTCCTTGATCTGCATACCTACTAGTATGTCATGAGCCCAACGCTTCTTCCCTAGACCAAGTAGCTCATTTATGAAGTAAAGCATCAGAAAAACAATCAGATTGCCATATCTAAAAGTTTCTTTCTTAACACCCTTGATCTTTCCAAGATTCAACATCAATTCACTCCTCAACCATTCACATAAATCATATTTTGTATTATTCATTAGCATCTGATATGCAACATGGATACAAGAACTAGTAACAGAATTCAATTGGCTAGATTGAGTTACCTTATAACCTATTATCATGCTTGCAAACTTCACATCAGTGTCGGTGATTGTGGTGATCCTCATGGATCTGTTGTCATGGGTTGCACCGATGATTTTCTCAACCTCTGTGTTAAATATCTTCTTGCCAGGTTCTTGACCGACCTTGGCTAAGCCAGTGACTTCTTGAATAGAATCCTTGGTGATCATGTAAGGTTGATCTAGCTAGATAAACTCGTTGTGAACCCTGCTCAAAATGTATCTAATGATCTCATCTTTGAAATCCAGTATGTATAGGATACTGGTTAACCCTATATCCTCAATGGATTTGTATTCCAACTTGATGGTTGTAGAGCTTCCCAATATCACCTATTGATACATGCCTTTGATTTCCTTTGTGCCTAGTTCCTTGAATGTGCAATGAATGTATGCCCTTACATCTTCAACATACATCACACTGTTGGGAACCTTAGATAATGCTCTCGCAGAGTCTTCCTTCTTAGCTATTAGGGGAACCTCCTTGAAGACGAGTCTCAGCCTATCCTTAACTCTGACAACAGTGGGATTTGCAATGAAAGCAAGAGCTAAAGATCCAGATGCCATTTTGAAGAATACTTGAAAGTGAACATCGGTTGGAAGATTGAGTGCTTTTTAGATAACAGTTGGAAATCCTTTTAGAATGCCTTTTCTCGCTCTTAATGGCTTGAAATTTGTCTTTCTTCGCTCTGAATGCTTGAGTGTTGGCTGAGTGAAAATGAATCCACTTTCCCCTTTTATCAGCAAATAAACCCTAATCTTTCTCTATGATAAATGCTTCGTGATCTACCCTATCGAATGTTGGTTTCACTATCTTATGCCAGGTGAACCTTCATCAATGATGAACATAACTCTCCAGATCTCCTCCAGGGAATATGCAAGATTCTCAATGAGTTTGCCAACCCCTAAAGCTAATGCCTCAGTTAGCAGTAGAATTTCCTATCGGTGAAGGAATACCCTATTCTATCGATGGAGTTGCCGGTCTTGTTGCATCTCCACTTTGTCCTTTAGGTTTTCTAACCCATCTCTTGGTATGATCCTATTGTATTTCATCTACCTTCTGCTTTCCTTTCTTGTTTCCTTGATTATTGCTAACCGATTGAGTCTTTCTTCTGCAGTATTTAGTAATATGACCTATTTTGTTTCATGCATAACATGTAACATTGTTTTTCTAAATTGCTTTGACATATTTGGTTTCATTACTTGACCTACAATGATTAGCCAAATGTCAAAACTTTCCACATGCATGACATTTAACATTCATTCTGTAGTCTTCTGACTTATGACCATATTTCTTGCAATTTGAGCATTGACCAGGAACAGAATTGTAGTTTTTATTTTCTCCATTTCTACATTGTTTATCAAGATGCCCAAATTTATTACAAACAAAGCAACTCCCATTGAATTTATAAGCATTAGATTGCCTTATCGGTTTCCTCTATTTTGATGAGTTCTGCACACCGGTTGTCTGATCTGCATTATTAGAGCTTCCACCTTGCACAAATCCAAGTCCTCTAGAATCATCACTTTGCCTTTGTCTTTTCAATAAGTCATCCAGTTGTGCAGTATTGATCCTAAAATTTTCTTTGTACTCACTTGGAGTAGTGTAGCGTCATAAATTGTACGCACTTGCTAGGGTGGTACAATTTCACACCTAGTTTAGCACCCGCCTTGGCGCATTTTGCATTTTGCATTGCATTTCCCCTTTATCACTTAATTAATTAAATTAATTAGGTCTAAGGTTCTATTTTATCATCTCCCATATCATAAAGTTGGGCCCTTTTCATTAAGGTGTGCCCCTTTCATTTTATTCTTCCAATACATCATTTAATCTAAAACCCTAATTAGGTCCTATTTTGAACTTGGGGGCTTGATTTCGGGGGTCAAAACATCTTGAAATCAGCTGTAACTTCGGGATTCTCTCTAAAATCATCATATCCGACGGCCCTGAAAATTTGGTGAAAAGTTGTTGGGACCATGGCGCCCAGAGAGGACCATGGTGCCTGGAGTGCACACGGTCCCGGACATTTTTCCCAAAATTTTAGGAGCGCGATACAATCATAAAATAAATCTTAACCCCAAGAAATTGGTGGGAGATTCAATCTCTAGGTCGGCCAAAAGTTGAAATTAAGACCTAGGGTTTCATATATAAGAGCTCTCTTTCTTCATTTGAAAGGATCCGAATTTTTGGGTTTCAGGGACCTTCTATGCAACGAAAGAGTAGATCTTTGAAGACTTCAATAACATTCAACATCCATCCATCGAGTATTCATCAATTTCATTCATCTATTTAGGGCTTTGAAGGCATTGAAGAGCAATAAGGGATCACCGAGTGAAGATTGGCTTGTACCCCTCCCTTGGGGTTGGGTATGATTTCATGTTATTTTCATGTCTTTGCATAAGCCCCATTATATCATTTGTATTCATGCTTTAGATCACTTTGCATCTTGGTTTGGAGCATTTACATTATCATTTGCAAGCAATTAGGGTTTACTTTGTAGGTTGCTCTAGTTTGTTTACTTTCATTTTAGGATCTTGCACACACACAAGGTCTGCACACACAACTTTTACTATACAACTTGGCTATTCATGGAGGTGGAAATCACCAAAGCAGGGGTTTGACTAAGGCAAAACCCTATATAGCCACCTACAACCCTTTTCAGATATAAGTGCAGATTTCTGAATTCAAAGGACGCCGCAAGTTGCAGATCCGACGGAAGCGGACCGAGACAGAACTTCACACCAAATTCCAACCCAGAAAGCTAGGATAGGGGCGTGGGGCACCCTGGTCGTGCCAGGAGAGGGGCGCTGGGCACCCTGGTCCCTGTCCATTTCAGTGAATTTTGGTAGTTTCAGAGGTAGCAGCTTCAGTATTTCAGGCTTCTGGCTTCAGCGGCAGATCTTGCAGAATCAAATCCATTCAAGGTACACATTTACATTTCTCCTCTTATCCTTACAATTGTTCATCATTAAATCTCAATTCTACAATCTTGTGCTCAAAGTTACTAGTTCATACTTACACTTTAGGGTTAATAGTTGAACTTGCATCATTCTATCTATCATTTGCAACAAAGGAATAGAAATCCTAATAGGTAGCTCGTGGCTCTCTCTTCCACAAAAAGAAGTAGCCAATTGTGTGATACCTCTAGGCTCTTTCGTATTCCACAGGTGTGTGATTGAAAGTGAGATTAGGGCATGTTTGCTTAGTGTCACTTTTTCCCCAACACAAGTAGTCAGATCATCTCTCAAAGTTATTAATTGTCTTTCAAGTTCTTGTTTATTATTTCGGGATTGCACCAAACTAGTTTTCAACATATCATTCTCATGAGTCAATCTCTCACATTCCTCAGATTTGTTCTTTAGAGATGTAGCAAGATTTTCTTCTTTCTTCTTTCTATCCTTAATATCCTTTGACATCCTCATAGTTAGGTCTTGCATTTCATTTTGCATGAGCATGTTTGATTGACTCAATTTCTGACAATGTTCCTAGAGTGCATTATGATCATCTTGTTTTTGCAAAAGTTCCTTTCTCCTAGCTTGAGTTGATGATAACCTTTCTTACAGGACAAGAATGAATTAATTTACAAAATTCAGTTCATCTTTTAATTTCAAGTTATTCATCCTTTCAACATCATAATCCTTGAGAGCCATCTCAAGTTTCTTTTTCATAGCCATGGCTAAAGATTCTAGTTCCAGGATCTTCCTCAAGCTATTAAACTTCCTCCAAGGTACCAGGCTCTGATACTAATTGTTGGGATCCAAGAACACTAAGAGGGGGGCTGAATAAGTTTTCTACCGATAAGATAAGATTTTATGCTTTTATAACATACACACATAAACTAGTAAATGAATAAACATATAACTTGAAGAGAATAAACCATCCACATGAATGAACACCATAACACACAAAATTTATACGTGGAAAACCTCAAACAGGAAAAACCACGGTGGGATTTGTGACCCACAATATCAATTCACTGGCCATATGAAAGATATTACATAAAGAGGGGGTCTGCACAAGCAGGAAGGCACACTTTCTATAGCACACTACTCATCACTAAAGAGTGTCATTGACTACAAGCTTCTGCTGAAGGAAAATAATGAAAATGAACTCACAAAATACATCTCTTATGCCAAAAAGAGTTATGGTTATAGCTCTACTCTGTACTAGTTCATAAAACTTGAACACTACTACCAGTATCTCCTTCCCTCCAAGAATCTATTACAAAACATCTACAGATCAATGCATGATACAACATTCGCATACAAATGATCTTTACATTCTACAATCCTATTATGTTATAATCCACAATCTCATCCACATGTTCTATCCTATCATCTATTTGTCATATCATAATGACCTAACAAACTGACCTATATACCCTTTACAAACAATATGCCTTATGTAGGCTTATAGTACAAAAGGATATACAATATCAACCTTATACAATAATTACAAAATTATTTTTCAAATAAAGCTTCCTTGATGTCATCTTCCCTGATGGGTTGTAAGTCGATGCCAGTTGTAACCCTAGATACTCCAATGCTGGTGTCTATCAATGAATGCCTCCTAATGTCGGTATGTGACTCGCATCTAACTTGTTGCCATTAATGACAACAAAATGAATCCAATGAGTGTCAGTTGCAGGAGATTATTCACCTGCTGATTCAGATTTGGAGAACGTTGGGTACTTGAACTTGGGGATTCTCACATGTGACCCCATTC
Organism: Cryptomeria japonica; assembly: GCF_030272615.1. Classification (NCBI taxonomy): domain Eukaryota; kingdom Viridiplantae; phylum Streptophyta; class Pinopsida; order Cupressales; family Cupressaceae; genus Cryptomeria; species Cryptomeria japonica. Next base: position 218,573,244 of record NC_081411.1, on the reverse strand, counting down.
TTGAGCCTTGCATTTCATCTCCTCCTATTCATATCACATCACCTATTACACCTGATGATGCAGCTATTGCAATAGTTTTGCCTTCTCGCAATTTAGTGCAGCAGGATATTTCATGTCTTCCAGGTTCAGTTCATTGGGATGACTACTTGACATACATTGTAGGTTTGTTTGTGGAGTCATACATTCCAAATTTGGGAGATATCATTGATGACATTTATCTTCTCTTTGATAAGGATTATCCTTCTTTGATTGTTACGAGGGAACACTCTGACCCTCTTGTGCATTCTCTACATGATCCTTCTTTCGAGGTTGACATGATTGTTTATACTTTTGTACAACATTTGGAGGAGGTCTCTTTATCCTTAGAAGAGACATGTGAGTCTTTGGATATTGTTCTACTTTCATCTCCACTAGATCTTGGAGTTCCTTTTTTAGTAGCGTGGAGTAGTTCACCACCTTTAGAAGGGGTACCCTTCAGCATTGACATGGGGACACTTGATCAATTTTAAGAGATTCCATTCATCATGAATATTTTTCCTACATCTTCCCTTCATGATTGGGGAGATTTTATGGATACACCTTTGGTTTTGTTTCTTCCCAAGGGGAGGAATGTTGTATGACGATTATGGAGCAATTTCTTCATTCATTCTCGAGCTTCTACCATTGGTGCAAATTCTACATTGAGGGGGGGCTACGTAGTCTCTCTTCTTATTTTCTCATATGGGGGGGGGACTTTTTCCTCACATGGGATTTTGTCCTTCATACACTTCTATGAGAGTTATTTGTATAGTTTTCATCTCTTTTTTGGGGGAGGGTTTTTTCCCATTGGCTTTTTCTCTCTTTTCCTGCTTTATGAGAGATTTCATTGTATTGGTTTGCATACATTTGCCTTTGTACATGGGTACCTAACATGGCCTTGTAGTCAGGACCCATCTGGCATTGCTTAGTTGCAGTGTAGACTTAAGTGCATTCCCATATGTTGTACTTAAGGGAGCGTGTTGGTGTAATTAATTATTCATGTTGGATATTATTACACCTTACTTAAGTTTACTTAGGTACATGCATATCTAAGTAGTTTGGGTATGAGACACTTGGATGTTTGTGTCACATTGGGATAGTGTGTGTAGGAGAATTTCGACCTTTTGTGGTCTTATCTTGTTGTTACATTCCACATTTGGTGGGTGATCCACCTCATGTAGAATATTATATTGTTTCTCCTACCTATCACACCTATTTCATACCTATCCTTGTTTCTTATTGAGCCACAAGTCATGTTTGTGTTCTCACATATCCATATATAGTCTTGCCTATATAAGCAGGCTCATATTCATTGTATGTATTGATTGATGATCCAGTTGATCAGTCTTTTCATCTTGATAGAATACAGTCTCATCTATTTTGTCTCTCTATTGTACTTTTCATTGAGCTCTTGATCTTGGAAAAATCTCACAAAAATATTAAAAAGGTAAATGAAGACTTGAACATTAGATCTTATTTGAGAGTGGTCCTGAAACTCACGAGACCAAAAAAAATGCCGCTCTATAGTACAAATATTAAAGGGGTAATGGAAGATGTTGACATGAGTCCACCAATGAATAACTGGTGTATTAAAATTGTTGTAAACTAATTAATTAGTAGTGGGTTTAATGTAGTGAAAACCATGAACTCGTGTATTATGATAGTGATAATCACTTTTAAAAGTCTGTTGTAGGTATTATTGATAAATTAATTTTGAGGTTACTTAAAATTATGGGTAATTTATCAAAAGCTAACATTATTATTATCAAAGTATTTCATGAAAGATGCAAACAAGTTGAAAAAGAAAGAAAGTTAATGTAATTTAATATTTTTTCATTTTGAATACAATTGAGAAACATATATTTTAAAATAAAATATTTGAAAAATAATTAGATGATAATGTGTTATATGAAATATAAAATACAAAGATTGTTTTAGAAATTTTCTTATATTAGCTTATATAAATCTTATGTGATAAAGAATGTCATATAGAAAATGCGTCTTTATTATCTAATTTGCCTACATTGACAAATACATAGAGAATCAAACAAGGACAATATAAAGAAAAATAGTTATAAGAATTCTAGATTATTAAATGTGTAAAGGGGACTTAAAAACATTAGAGTGAAACTTTCCATTGAAAGATTCAAAAGTAAGCATATTTATGACAATGTTATTGGGTTAAATTCATTAGGTGGTACAACATTCATAGGGATTTAAAAGTACACTCAATTGATAAGATTTTTTCTTTTTAATATTAATTGAAACTTAGTAAAGGGTGTCAAACAACGAGGAAATGTAAGTGTGGTTTCATTCGAAAGAGCATAGAGTGAATTAACCCCTTCCTACACAACACTTATTTGATCCCTCCTTAAGCTATTAAATATTTATTCTCTATAGAGTTCCTATAATTTCTCCAATTTGGTATGTACCTCGGTGTTTTGCTATCTACCACCTTCTAAGTGATTTGCATCAATTCAAGGTCATTGAATGAGGAGAAATTGATGAATGTTTATTAAAATTCAAAGTGAACACCCCCACATGTTTTTACCAAATAAGATATGCAAGGTGTATATTAGCCTTAGGATATAATAACACAATTCTAATAGATGAAATTCTATAAAAAATATTGTAAAGGTAATCATTATCGCGGCATCATAGCAAGTAATAATATATAGGTTCCTAGGGTAATCATTATGGTTAATAATTATGAAGTGCATAGGTGAGAGCGATGGAGGTCCTAGGGGTTTAGGAGGATACGTGAACTCTAATAAAGATGAAGTAGAACGTTGATGATCTTGTGGCTACATGGGGAGGTGGGGCAAATGATGCTTCTATGTTCGGTTTTGAGGAGTTTAGTGGGTTTCATGGGTGGGGAGCCTCAACTTTTGTGGGGTTTCTATATTTTCTTGGCACAATCGCATTTGTGATCATAGAGTTGTTTTTTGTAGAGGTTTATTACAGCGTTATGATTTGGGTTGTGGAAGGTGAGGCTTCAGTGCCTATACTAGTCTTGAGGGATTTCCTCAACCTTTTATTTCCTATCCTTCTATGGTGACTCTGGTTTTTCTATCATTGAAGGAGTATCTTTTGGCAATGGCCTTTGGTAGCATGAAATCCAATTATGGGGTCTTTTTAACTCTACTTCCCTTTTATGTGGCGTGTACGAGTAACTACAAGGGTTTGATGCTCCGTTCTCTATATTTTTGGTTGCTATACTATGAGGGTTAATGTTCTTCTTCATGGGATGCCCTCTATGGAGTATTTTTTTTGTGATGTCATCCATATTTTCTTATTATGTAGTGGGTTCTTCTCGCCATTTTATGGTTGGATATTCCTTTTGGTTGTTTATGGCTCTTTGCTTGTGGCTACTATGTCGTTTGTGGGTATGCATTTTTTTTGGAAATTTGTTTCTTTTTTAGCAGATTTGCTAGAGTTTGGTGTCTAGTTGTAAGCTTTCTCTACCCATTTTGGGGTTAGCCTCCTATTAGCTTTGAGGGGTATGTTTTTCCATTATGAATTTCTTTTTATATCTAGATTTTTTGTCGTAGTGGAAATAATATTGGTTTCCCCAAGATTACATTATTAGGCTTGTTTTCTCTTGGAGCCATCTTTATTAGGGATTTCTATTTTTGGTTAAGAGTCCTTTTTAGTTTTGAGGAAATGTCTATCCTTGTTCATTCAAAAGGAGATTTGTTTTTTTTTGTTACTAAACTTCTTATGCTCACCTATAACAATTATTTCTCATGTCCTGTTGCATGATACTCCTATTGACGTGGAGAACATTCTTGTGGGAGTGACTATTGTTTGGTTCTCTCTACTTCTTTCTTCCATTTTTGTGGATCCTATGGAGGTAGTGTTGAAAACTTCTAAATGATGAGAGGGTAGGAGGTGAAGCAACATATTAAAACTTTACCATTTTAACCAATCAATTATCATTTATTTCGTTTACCACGTGTGGAGAAGTAAAGAACTAAAAAACACAATAGTGGTCACACATGAACACTCAGATTTTACATTGAAAACTCGATGAGGTAAAAACCATGGTGAGAACTATCCCATTATATGAAAACGATTTATAATGTTTTAGGATCAATTCCAAGGAAGCTCATTTCTCCTAATATGGACTTGCAAGATTGAGGCACACAACCTCAAGGCAGGATATAGGGGACTCACATTACTGGGATGCACAATCTGAGGGCCATATATAATAGAGACATGTAAACATTGAATATTACTTCTTCAAATAAATATGTACAAACAATCTAAGAATAAAGTATCAATATGAAGGCAACTTTTGATGTGTCTCATCTGATATGCTAATTATAGTCCACTATTACTATTTATAAACATCTAAAGTTGCCTTCATTATCAGTCAACTAAACTTGCACACCTTTTCACTTACAATATATCACTCACTCATACCACATACAACTTTTTCTTCATCCTCCAAAATGAATTCATCCTTTATATACCATTTAGTATCAAAATAGAATCAATTGTGCCGCCTAATTTGATGTAACATGTAGATATAAATAGTTAGCCCTTCTTCAAGTAAATATGAAAGGTAGAATGAGGCATGTGAATCATAACACCATGTCAAAACACCTTCCCATCCATCCCATATCAATGCTAATAGATCCACACACTATTGCACAAACCAAGCATCATAGATCAACTTCAAAAGATACATCTATTACTACCCACTAACCAAACTAAATCAAAAGGTGATGCGGACCACCAAAAATACTTATCGATACACCACATAGAATCATTAGATACCAAAATAGCCAAATCATCAAACCACACCACCAAAATTACTGGAAGCATGACAATGTAACACATTCCTATAAACTATCACTCTATCACTACACAAGCTGATACACAGACCAGCATAACTTCAACTATAGATCAAATGAGAACCTAGAAACTAATATATATATGAAACAATTGCATCCACCAACATCATACTATAACCACAAGAATTGATGAGGTAATATGCCATAATGTTGGCCAAAATTGTAAGCATACTCTGACAGAATATTCTCTAAAACAATCAAACTTAGCTAATACAACTTGCACACTAATGATATCTTATCAAAATATTTGGAGAAGCCATAATCTAACTAGATATACCATTTGAATCATCCATAATCAATTTACACACATCCACATGAATAATGAACTAATCCTTTGTTATTGCACTGCTTGAGCATCTATCAGGATCAAAGGTATCAACAAGTTTGGCAACCGAACACACATCCAGACCAAATATATCAACAATTTTGACATCAATCGCAACACAAACTCATATTTGTAATAATATGTCCCTTTGCCGTTGATGAGAACACTTGTTCCAGCACAAAACATGTCACTTATCTTATCTCTCCATAATGAATTTTGTTCCCCTTTGACATTCATGACAAAGGATGTCTCCTCAACACAATACAAGTTCAATCTACAAAAATTCAACATTACTCCCCATGTTTGCAACAACTCCTCAAAAATAAAAAAAGAACCTAAAGCCAAAAGTATACTCCAATCATCATCTACTTATTTACATATATACAAGAGAATTTTTTTTCTTATGAGCAATACCTTAAGCATGTTGCAAAGCTATCAGATATGATGGCTTTATGAATAAACCTAAGCTACGTCTAGGTAGTCTTTGATTCTTCTCTTGTGAAGGTGAAGTATATACATTTATTTTCAATAATCAACTGAAGATCCTCTACCTCTTTGCAGTTAATCCAAACCTTTATTGACCTCTCTAATTTTTGAGTCTTCAAATAAATTCACCATACTAGTGGCTTAAAATCAACCATATCTCCTAGAAGACCAAACTATTTATTCATCCCTTCCCTTTGATTATTTAGTATATTCATCTTTAAATACAAATTCTCCAACTGAGCTCTGACATTTCTATCTATATCCCTCTTCAAATCTACGCACCCAAAAAAGTTAAACAATTTGTGCTTCCAAAATGTTCATTTGTATTTAATGTCCTTAGTGGATACCAACCACTTATGAAAAAAATGGTAAAAAACCACTACATCGTTCACAATTTTTTCAAACACAATTATGCTATCCTTTAGCCAGATCTATGCATCTTCACACTTATTTACTAGCTCCTTTACTCTCTTATCTACATATTTCAAAATTGTTGCCTCTATGTTAGAAGCATGATCTTTTAAACCATTAAGTAGCACCTGCAAATTCTCTAAATCACTTAGAGACTCATCTATCACAACCTTTAGAAGTTTCTCATGGAGAAACATCATTGAATCATTAATCAAGCCTATACTCTCCACTTGTGACATGATAGAATTCTTCTCTATTGTGCAATGGATAATGTCACCCAGATGTAACATATGAAGGAATGAAAATCAGTTAAGGTTGATCTAACCTTGGTACATAGGTACTTAAAGTAACTCACCAGTAACCACTAGTTAAAACCTAATCTATAACAATAAAAATTCTTATATAAAATCTCTAGAGGGTTTTAAAAGATTCTCTACCAGACATCTTCTTTCTTTCTAAATTCCTTTCTCCTTCTACTTCTCCTTCTTTAGACTCTTCTCTTTCTCCTTCTTCTCTTATATATTCTTTGGAAATATTTCTACAACATTCTCTACATTCTTGTCTATATCAATCTGGTCATCTGGACTAGTTCTCACACCTACATCTTCACTTATCTATTTCTCTATTTTCTTTTTTGGATCTAATCGACTACTGCTTGCACCATGAAAACTAACTTCTAGACCAATTATTGCGATTTTCTTGTTCAAAGGAGAAGAAAAATCCCTCTTCAACTCTTTTGCAATGTTAAATACTAAATCTTTAGTTTGCTTGACCATCCTATGATAGTCATCTGGATTTGCTCCCATTATGAAGTTTACTTTTTCTTTTGTTCTAAATTGTATATTAATAGCATTCACAATGTTGTTTCTATCCCTCTTAGATAAATGGTTTCTCACCATTTCTAATGCTCGTGTCCTCATATTGGACTCTTTTATTACTACATCCTTCCTTCTCGTTATTGTGGCTTCTAATAACTCCTTAGATAACTTATCAACAATATCACTAATAGTCTTATGAAAACTGGTCAAACACTTGATAATAGCCATTTCTATTTTCTTCCTATCAACTAAAAAGTCATCATTACAGTCACATCCAAAGAATCATGTACACAAATAAAATTTACCAAATTATCTATGTCAAGTGGTTGATAATCAACATCAACTAGAGGGTATCCTATCTTCTTCTTCTTGTTTTCTTTTGTCTTCATTTGTTAGCTCTTATTCACTTTCTTCCCCTTATAGGTTGGGGTCTCTACAAATGAGACCCTCTTCCTTTGACTAAAAGACTTCAAACCTTAACAACGGGCTTCAAACCTGTCTTTTCTCTTGTCACCTTTTGTTTAGGTCTCTTTTTTTTTCTTTCCAATTATCACAAATCTAGTTGGGTTTCTATAGCAACCAATCTTTACTAGAGGAGAGGCAAAACCTGATCTATTCCTCCTCAATGTCTTCTTTCCACATGTTTCTTCAATTCTAGGTAGATTTATCTTTTGGTAAATCTTCTCCATTCTCTTTGCATTTTCTTTCTCAACTTTCACCTTGGCTATTTTTTTCAAGATCTATGTAGTATTTCCAAACCTCTCTTCATTTTGATCTAAGAGTGAGATAGGTGAATGTTCAATCTTACATTTGATGACGAAGGGGAATTTATACAAAGGATGTGACACAATTGTGATAACTACATTAATCGTGCATATCAAACAATTACACAATGTAATATACACCAACATTCGCCCATTTATTATATTGATCGTAAAACTTGACCTGCAAATGCCCCTCCTACCCTCCCTTACGACATACACAATAAAGCTTGTTGATTACATTATATGAATACATATTTTCTAGAAGATCTTCTCTTGAAGAATCAAATCCTAAACCAAGAGAGGCTCTGACAATTTGTGTCTTGACCCTAAGAAAGGTGTAGCTTCAAGCTATGTTCTTAAGCGCTCAATCTCGAGCTCTTGAATCATAGAGTCTTGAATTATTCAACAATGATCCATAAGAGATATGACAGATCTCTATCATTGTCTAATGACCACGAAAGGGTATAATTATTGATCATATACTTTGAAGCTCACTTGAAAAAAATCCATACTAAGCTCAACACCAAATCTCAAACATGTCTCCAAAATATAATCTTCACAACACATGTTTTTCAAATCTGTTAGCATCAACAAAGAAAGCAAAAAAGGAAAGGATAAACCAAAATAGCCAAAATTGCTTCTCATGCAAAACACCATCTCAAAGTGAGAAACTAACTCAATATGATGGAAATTCCGACATCCTTTGATGTCATAATGCTCCAAAATGAATCTATTATAGTTTATCCAAGTTATAGCTTCAATGAATCTTTGGAGGTATTGTCAAGTGTTGCATATAAAGCTTCATTTATGATGGAACCTTCAATAAGACTTCTAATGGGTTTATTTCTATTGTAATGGCCCTTGATATAGCCAAAGAGAAATGTAACCATTAGTGCATTCTTAGCAATGGGTAGGAACATATAAGAAATTAATGGAACCAAATTTGCAATCACATAAACCTTAGCTATAGTAAATGCACTTTGTGGTTCCATCCTTGAGTATAGCTTTACGAAATCTAGTTTAAGCCCAATCATACATTCACTCACTTGAGCACTAGTTGTAAGTATGTTGTAACAAGATATATTTCCTCATTGACACATCTCATGTGATATATATCAACAACAATACTTGGAGAATCATTTCTAGTTGCATCATAAATGACTTGTATTAGATTTTGATCAATAAATAGATGGATAATTTCTAATAGCATTCTTAAGTATACTAGATATCCATAATCTTTCTAGTGCAAATTTAGGCTTCTAAACTAGAGCAATAAAATGGACAACCATCAAATAGTGCCTCCATAGGAAACAAATATATTATTTCTTCCTTTGAATTTGAGGAATATGAAATATCCTATCTTATCAGTTGTTACACCCTTTTCTCTTCTGCACAAATCATAACTTGAATGCTCTACTCTTCATGCCATTTTCATCTCTTTTTTAAATGGCTAGGCACAAGTAAAAAATTGTAGCTCAAATTATTGTCAAATAGATCAAATGACCAACAAATATTTTTGATGTATCAATGACATACCCTTGCAAAGATGACAATGTCTCTTTTTTTTACAGAATACCAAAAAATGGTTCACTCTATTTAGGAAACTCATCTAATTTATTTACCTTGTAAAAATTTTATGTGGACTTTGTAACAAATCCGATTATTTTCATAATTGTCTCCAACAAAGCATATGTAGTACTATTTCATTCTCAACTTATAGAAGCAATTTTTTCTCTACTAAAAAAGGTGCTAAGGCCACAAAGACAACAGATATTACTCTTATTAATGGAACTGTTAGGTCCCAGAGACAACTGAGAGGGGGGGGGGTGAATCAGTTGTCAATGAATTCAAACCAAAATTAACTTAACAAAACTAAATGCTTAATACTGGTAAACCAAACTTTATGTCGGTGGACAGTTTATCAGTTAATTGCAGTATCGATAAAGATTAATGCATGAAATAGAAAGACAATAACATCCACAACACATAACGCCAATATTTGTACGTGGAAACCCTGTAAGGGGAAAAAACCACAATGGGAAACCTTACCCACAATCAGATGATACTACTGTAGATAGTATGTGTGTACAATAAGGGGTCTGCACATGCAGAAAGACCAAGCGCCTAGAGCCCATTGCTCAATCACAGAATGAGAGTCACACTTACTACAATTGGATGGTTAAATCCAATGATAATGTACTGCTCAAAATAGCATCTCCATGTGCTAGATTCAGTACCGGTTTAGCTCTGATATGCCTTCTTCAAACCTTCCTTCAATCTTGAATGATGTCTTCATGTATAGCTCTACTAATATTCGCATATACCTTATTACAATCTCTTTCTTGCATATCCTATAAATCTCATAAATGAGATCTTGCATTTATACCATAACCTAAGACCAATTGAGTAGGTTGGCTCACTAAAAGATATTACAATAAAATCAATTACAAATGAAACAATATCCGATGCATGATGTTGGCTCAATGCATTTACAATAACAACAAAATCAGCTCCATGATGTGTCATGTTGATCTGGAATAGATAAGCCTACCAGTGTATATCTTGGACCTATTTGTCGGTAACAACAAATATGCAAACTCGAATAAACCAATGAACAAATCACCAAGACAAAGTATCAAAATGATGCCTTCAACATAACCAAGTATTCTCCATGTGATTCCAATTGCCCGTGAACAATATATCCTACCAGTGAATCAAATACTGGTGACTGTGCATAAGTCACTTGCTTGCCGGTGAACATAACCAATTCTCCAAGTGCTGATAGGTTGACCAGTATTGATAAGTGTTTGACAAGTGTTGAAATCAATGAGAAAAACCATATCAACATATCCAAAATACCATCTCCCCCTTTGGCATTGATGGCAACACAAGATGGAAAAAACCTCAAAGTGCCAAAACAGAAATGTCAAAAACCAAAAACAATAATCTCCCAAAGAGATCATAACCAAAATACATAATGTTTCTCCCCCTAGGAATAATATGTGTTTTTCCATATCAATCTCTCCCCCTTTGACATCAAATGCCAAAGCAATACAAAAACCAGGTTCAAATACAAAATACCAACTCAAAGTAACAACTCATTACAAAATACCAACTACTCCCCCTGAGAAGTAGCTCTCTTCATCAAAGCCAAAGTAAAAGATTTCTTTGTTAATTATGGCAGTTGATGAAAAACATCAATTGTCTAAGTTTCTGTCGATGGGGGTATAACCTCAAGCTGATCTCTCAAATATTCAAAAGTCTCCTTGGGCAAAGGCTTAGTAAAAATATCTGCAATCTTCTCTTTAGTATTCACATAAACCAACTTCACTTCCTTTGCTTCAACATTCTCTTTCAGAAAATTCAATTTGATAGAAACATGTTTAGTTTTAGAATGTAGTACCAGATTCTTAGATATATCAATTGCGGTTATATTATCACAATAAATTGTTATAGGTTCCTTGTATTTTACCTTTATGTCCTTCAACATTTTCTTAAGCCATAATACTTGTGTGCAATTAGTTGCTACTACAAAATATTCTGATTCTATTGTTGATAAAGATGTGCAACTTTGTTTCTTACTCAACCAAGAAATTAATCTACTACCAAGAAAAAATGCTCCTCCGGTGGTGCTTTTTCTATCATCTACATCTCCTGCCCAATTTGCATCTGTGTATGCACATAAATCAAAGTTTTCATCTCTAGGATACCATAAGCCAAGATTTATAGTGCCTTGTAAGTACCAGAAAATCCTTTTTACTGCTAATTCATGATTTTCTTTAGGATTACTTTGAAATCTTGAAACAATACATACTACATTCATAATATCAGGTCTTGTTTGTGTCAAATACAGTAAAACTCCTATCATAGACTTGTACCTAGTCAGATTAACAGGTGTTGATTCATCTCTTAGTGATAATTTGTCAGTTGTAGTCATAGGTGTGCTTACCGGTTTAGAGTTCTCCATGCAAAATTTCTTTAGTAACTCCTTCAAGTACTTAGATTGACTCAATAATATACCTTTATCAGTTTGTGAAGTCTGCAATCCTAAAAGTAATTTTATCTCTCCAATCATAGACATTTCAAATTCTTGTTGCATTTCATTACAAAAGTCTTTACATAATCCAGCTTCTCCTCCAAAGATTATATCATCAACAAAAACTTCTATAACCAAGATGTCATCATTAGTTACTTTGTAGTATAAGTTGTTGTCAACATTACCTTTAGAAAAACCAGTCTTCAAAAGATATTTATCCAGTCTAGCATACCAAGCTCTTGGAGCTTGCTTCATCCCATACAAAGCTTTCCTTAACCTGCAAACCATATCTTTGTCATCTGTCAAAGAAAATCCATCAGGTTGTTCAATATAAACTTCTTCTTCAAGATCTCCATTCAGAAATGCACATTTAATATCCATCTGATATACTTTATAGTTCTTGTGTGCTGCAAAAGCCAAGAATAATCTTACTGCCTCAATTCTAGCTACCGGTGCAAAGGTTTCATTATAATCAATTCCTTCTTTTTGTGAATATCCCTTACACACTAGTCTTACTTTATTTTTGATTACCTGGCCATCTTCATTAAGTTTGTTTCTAAATACCCATTTTGTACCAATTACATTTTTGTCTTTAGGCCGGGGAACTAATGTCCATGTGTTATTCTTTTCAATTTATTGTAATTCTTCTTTCATTGCTTTAATCCAATGTTTATCTTCACATGCCTCATTAATTGATGCTAGTTCAATTTGAGGAATAAGACATACCTCTTCATTTACCAGTCTTCCTCTAGTCATAACTCCTTTATACTTGTTCCCAATTATCTGATCTTCAGAGTAGTTCAATCTTACATAGCAGGGTGTCTTTGTTTGTTGTTGATCTTCAATTACTGTGGAATTTTTAGATGATACCAGTGTAACTAGGTCTTCATTCTGTACCAGTGTGTCCATTGTAGGTTCATTTATCAGTATCTTTGTTGCCAGTTTAGAGTCTATATACCTTGAAGTTCCTCTAAACTGTTCATCAATTTTCACATTTGTACTCTCAACAATTTTCTGCAATCTTTTGTTAAAACATCTGTATGCTTTGCTCTTAGATGAATAACCAAGAAATATTCCTTCATCACTTCTAGGATCAAATTTGCCAATATACTCATCTCTTCTAATATAGCATTTACTTCCAAATATTCTGAAATATTTAAGAGTAGGAGTAATACCAAACCATAGTTCATGAGGGGTCTTACCGGTTTCACCTTTGATGTGAACTTTGTTGAATGTGTAGACTAATGTACTTACTGCCTCTCTCCAATATACATGAGGTATATTTGTTTTTGATAACATACTTCTAGCTGAATCCAAGATAGTTCTATTTTTCCTTTCTACAACTCCATTCTGCTGGGGTGTCCGGGATGCTGATAACTATCTTCTGATCCCATTCACTTCATAGAATGTATTAAATTCCTTAGATGCAAATTCACCTCCTTGATCCGATCTTAGACATTTGATTTTCTTACCGGTTTCATTCTCTACCATCACCTTGAATAGCTTGAATTTCCCAAGTGCTTCAGATTTCTCCCTAAGAAAAGTAACCCAACACATTCTAGAATAGTCATCAATGATTAGTATAAAGTATCTATCTCCTTGTAAGCTTCTAGTTCTTGTTGGACCACATAAATCAGTATGAATTAAGTCAAGAGCATTATTGGACTTTTCTAGAATACTCTTAAAAGATGCTCTAACTTGTTTTCCAAATTGACATTCCTTACATATCGGATTGTGAGGTTTGACAATTCTAGGTAAATCCCTTATTGCTTTAGTTGTACTAATTTTCACAATGCAATCAAAATTTACATGACAAAGTCTCTTATGCCATAACCAACTTTCATCAATATGTGCAATTAAGCATGTCTTTTCACTATTGTTCAAATGAAAGATATTACCTCTAGTCTGATTACTGGTTGCAATTTCCAAACCAGTTTTGTTCATTATTTTGCATTTACCATTCTTGAATTGTAATTGAAATCCTTTTTCAACTAATTGATCAACACTCAAAAGATTATGTTTTAAACCTTCAACATAGTAAACATTATCAGTATTGTGCTTACCATCAAAAGATATAGTGCCTTTTCCTTTGATCAAACAAGCTTTATCATCTCCAAATCTTACTAGACCTCCATTGTATTCCTGAAAGGTTAAGAATTTACTTTTATCACCAGTCATATGATGTGAACATCCTAAATCAATGATCCATTCATCCTTATCTTCAATTTTGGCTACCAGGACCTTTTCTACCAATTGAATAGTAGGTGTCGGTTGATCTTCTGTTATAGCAACAAAACCCATCCATTGTCTATCGGATCCTCATCAGAATCATCTGTGACTCCTTCATCAGCAAGGTAACAAGATTTGTCTCTATTCTTCTTAAATCTGTATCTTTGATATTCAGGGTTAGGCTTGTGTGTTCTTCTAGCTTCTTCTTTCAATCTTGCATGTCTATCAAGACACCTTGATGCCATATGACCAATTTTATTGCAGTTAAAACATTTAAATGGTGCTTTACCTTCATACTTACTTCCAACTGGACCTTTAGGTATTTTCCTTGCAAATAGTGCTTCAAGTTCTTCATTTTCTCTCCTGCTTTCTTCAAGTTCTCTTGCATAAAAGGATTTCCAATTAGATTTGTCAAATGATGATGATGATGCAAATGATGTTGATGCCTTAATAGCTAAATCTGTCTTTATAGTAGAAACATGACCAAATTCCTCAATTTCAAAAGCTGAAAGTTTTCCAATCAATGTATCTCTAGTTACTGATGTATTAGACATTGTTCTTAATTCATTTATAGCAGTAACTTTCATTTTATATGCTAGTGGCAATCCTCTTAAAACTTTTGAAAAAATTTCATCTTCACTTAAGGTTCCTCTACAACATTTAATACCCAAAACAATTTCATTTATTCTTTCCATAAAAGCAGAAATCCTTTCATCTTCTTCCATTTTCAGATTTTCATACCTGACCCAGAAGCTTTCAAGTTTTGCAATTTTAACTATGGAATCTCCTTCATTCAATGTTTCCAAATGGTCCCAAATAGCTTTAGCAATAGACCTATCTAATAATCTCATGATTTGCTGATCTGACAATGCGCTCAAAAGTGCTTCTCTTGCTTTGCAATCATTTTCCTCATCTTTGGCTAGATTTGGTGGATTAGGTTGACCTTGAGTAGGAGCAGTATAACCATTCTTTGTAACTTCCCAGATGTCCTTTCTAATCCAATTCAAGTGAGTCTACATCCTGATCTTCCATATGCCATTGTTGGTTCCATCAAGTTTAGGACTATCCTTCCTGAAATAGTTTGTAGACACTGGATCTCCTCAAGCTATTAAACTCCTGCAAAAAGAGGACTAGGGTTTGATACCAATTGTTAGGTCCCAGAGACAATTGAGAGGGGGGGGGGTGAATCGATTGTCAATGAATTCAAACCAAAATTAACTTAACCAAACTAAATGATTAATATCTGTAAACCAAACTTTATGCCGGTAGACAGTTTATCAGTTAATTGTAGTACCAGTAAAGATTAATGCATGAAACAGAAAGACAATAACATCCACAACACATAACACCAATATTTGTATGTGGAAACCCTATAAGGGAAAAAAACCACGGTGGGAAACCTTACCCACAATCAGATGATACTACTGCAAATAGTATGTGTGTATAATAAGGGGTTTGCACATGCAGAAAGGCCAAGCACCTAGAGCTCACTGCTCAATCATAGAATGAGAGTCTCACTAACTAAAATTGGATGGTTAAATCCAATGATAATGTACTACTCAAAATAGCATCTCCATATGGTGGATTCAGTACTAGTTTAGCTCTGATATTCCTTCTTCAAACCTTCCTTCAATCTTGAATGATGTCTATGTGTATAGCTCTACTAATATTCACATATAACTTATTACAATCTCTTTCTTGCATATCCTATTAATCTCATAAATGAGATCTTACATTTAAACCATAACCTAAGACCAATTGAGTAGGTCAGCTCACTAAAAGATATTACAATAAAGTCAATTACAAATGAAACAATATCTGATGCATGATGTTGGCTCAATGCATTTACAATAACAACAAAATCATCTCCATGATGTGTCGTGCTGATCTGGAATAGATAATCCTGCCGGTGTATATCCTGGACCTATTTGCCGGTAAAAACAAATATGCAAACTCGAATAAACCAATGAACAAATCACCAAGACAAAGTATCAAAATGATGCCTTCGACATAACCAAGTATTCTCCATGTGATTCCAAGTGTTGGTGAACAATATATCCTGTCAATGAATCAAATACCGGTGACTGTGCATAAGTCACTTGCTTGCCAGTGAACATAACTAATTCTCCAAGTGCAGATAGGTTGACCAGTATTGATAAGTGTTTGACAAGTGTTGACATCAATGACAAAACCATATTAACATATCCAAAATACCAACAGAAACACCTTTCCAACCATGGAAAACATACACAACATGACAGATATCACATATAACAATATTCCAGATCTGCTTAAATACTAATAGAAGTATAATGTTTTACTAATTTGATACCTTGCAATCCTTGCCAATAGATTGTTGATTCAAATCAGATCAAGGTTTCATGTAGTAAGCTCATTCATCCCCACTCCAACCATATCTATGCATTGACTACATCACATCTCACTCATAGGAATAGATTATTCAGAGGGACTCAGGGGAGAAGGGGTGATCTGATGCCAAAAGAGATAGAGATAGGAAAATGTTCAATCTTACATTCAATAATGTAAGGGGATTTATACAAAGGATGAGATGTGGATAACTAGAGAAAATAACCACAACAATTGTGATAATTGCATTAAATATGCATATCAAATATTTAAACAATATAATATACACCAGCAGGTTCAACTAATGACTTCAATAAAGTATAAATGTTATTTTCAACTTTTTCTAAAGATACCTCATAAAGTAACTCAGGAAACCATGCAATTCCTTGGTTAAACAATCTCTATGTAATAATATTCCATACTCACTAGAAAATTTGATTTTATTCTTGTATTTCTAAATCAATTCATTAGGGATCCTCTCTTTAGCTTATATCATGTTTTGAATTTTTTTTGAAGCAACCCTAATGTTGCTTGTTAAAGCTTTTAATATGATTTTTGTTTTGCACCCTAATAGGATGAAACTTGTCCCAAACCTTATTCCCTATTCTTAGAATCTCATTCATAAACATGAAATCCAAACATATGATTAGAGACCCATATCTTAATGAATAATTTGCACTCTTGGTCTTCTCAAGGTTGTCAAGAAATTGTTGTCTCAAAAGTTCATACAAATTAAACTTCTCACCCTAAACCACCATCTAAAATGTTGCATATATTATGGAGGAAGCATTAATTATATTATTTTCTCTTTGATTTAAATGATTCTTCTTTAGTTGTCGTGAGGGAACCTTCATAACCTCTTGTTTATTCTCCACATGATAATTCATCATAGTTTAACATGAATGTGAATACTATGTGTCTACAAGAAATATGTGTCAATCAAATTAAAATATGCAACACACCAATGAAAAATTACATCAAGGAATTTAAACAATTAAACAAAATATAGATAAACTCCCCAATTGTGTTCCATTGTTCTCTATCTCCAATGATTCTTTTAAACCATGCTTGCTCCCAGATTATGATGCACTTGGTTTTCAGAATGACAACCTAGAGAATGAGTGCTAATTCTAAATACAAGAAATTCATTCTTACACTACATAATAATGAGCTATGATGATATCCAAATTGATCTATATGATAATTGAATGCTTCTAATTGATGATGCTAATCTATGAATTGAAATACTAAATGATTTTACTTGTATGATTAATTGCTAAGAATGATTATGCTAATGAGATTCTAAAATTCTTGAGAATGAAAAATGCTAAAATGAGTGAGAGTGAAAGTTCTAAACTGGTTCTAAAATGATTGTAATCTTTAATTGTGCAAATTGGAGCCTATTTAAATATATTTCCCAAGGCTCATGTCCTAGGTGGTGGAGGTCAACGACTCAAATTCAATTTGAGGAATTGGATGGTTGGAGAGAAAAGTTGATCTTGCCCCTTCAAGAGGAAACAAGTGCAAGGTGGAGGATTGAGGAGAGAGAAGAAGGCAAAGTGTCCTTTAATTGGTTAAAAATGTCATGTGTCTCATAGTTAGTTAAATATATTTTGATTAATTGAATATTTTGGAATATTTAATCTTTCAATTTTGTTTAAAAGGATGTGTCCATTTAGTTTGTTGGATTTGTTGAGGATAATTTATCAATTAAATATTTAATAATAATTAATTTGTGAGATACATGTTGATGTGGCCATTTGATGTGGCATAATAGGACAAATGAATTAAATGATGTGGAAAATGATTTATGATTAGAAGAATAAAGGTCATGAACCATATAAATAAATTAATGAATTTATTCATAGGTAGAGGAATTTATTAATTAAATAACTTGTATTTAATTAATTATCTCAAGCCAATTTTAAGGTGTATTCACTTTGAATAAAATTTGGAGGAGGCCTCTTTATTGTTTAAAGAGGAGAAAATTGAGTCTGCAGATCTTATTCTACATATATCTTCACTAGGTTTTAGATTTTCATTATCATTAGTGTATCCTAGAATGCTTAATTTGGAAAGGGAAACCTCCAGCATCAAAATAGGGACACTTGAGTAGGTTTTAGTGACTTAATACATCTTGATCATTCTTATCTCTTTTCCTTTTTAATAATGGGAGGACATCATTCATACATGTATTTATTTCTTCCTAAGGGGAGGAATGTTGTTTGATGATTATGGAACACCTTCTACATTTAGCTTTCAGATTCTATCATTGATATTAATCCTAAACTTGGGCTTCTCCATTGTCTTTTTCTTCTCTCTTATTGTTGGAACATTTTTCCAACATCGGGCTTTGACCTTCTCATCCTTATTGAGAGAATTCTTCTCATCTTTTCTATCTTTTGGGGAGGAGTTTTGTCTCACTATAATTTCTCATTTTTTTATTTGTGAGAGATTGCATTTATTTATGGGTACCTAGAATGGCCTAGTAATCGAGTCCCATATTTTATCTTTGAATCATTTTCATTTGTTCATCATTCTCTCCAACTTGCACTTAAGGGGGTGTTAGTGTGAATAAAAGTGTTTCCTATCCCTTTTCTCCATTTTTAGTGTGAAAAAGATATGTTATATAACTAGTTTTTAGATAGAACCTTTTCATACATGTTCACATGTTAAGTTTACTTAGTGAGTTAAGAATATTACTAGAAGCCTCAATTTAATCCTCTAGGTACACTTGTGCAACAAATCCAAGATTTACAATAACAACTTGCAAAATTGCAAATGGGATCTGCACCAAAGCAATACTCCCCAAAGGATATATCTCCATACCCTTTTGATAGAAGCTTGAATATGTTGTTTTTCCCCCTGAATTTCAAAATTTCAGAATTTGACAAATATAAGGGGAAAGGTGATCCATGTGACCACATTAGAGAGTTTTGCAGTGCTTTCTTGGAAGTCTCTCATAATGAGACATACCTAATGTGAATTTTTCCAAAGAGCTTGGCAAACCAGGTTATTGAATGGTTTCACCATTTGCCACCTGGAATTAGAACATTCAATGAACTAGTGGACAAGTTTATAACTCATTTATCCTACAATATTGAACATGTGGTCTCAATGATAGATCTTTTCAATACTAGACAAAATAATGGAGAATTTTTCACTATCTTCTTGCAAAGATGGAGACAACTTGCAAGCAAGTGTCCCGATGACATGCCAGAACAACAAAAGATAGAAATGTTTATCCATAACTTAAACACCAAATTGAGTTATCAACTAAAACTTCAGTTCCCTCCCTCTTTTAGAAAGGTTATTGAGAAGGGAATTATTATAGAAAAGGATTTGATAGCTTGAGAACAAATAATTTTTTTACAATGCTACCACTAGTTCAAACAATAACAACAACAATTACAAATCAAGGTTTTCGACTAAGAATAAGAACATTGTGAATGATACTGTTATAGACACTCAACATGTTAAATCAAAGCAACTCATCTTCAATCTATCATGTCTGCAAGGCAATACAAACAATCAAAACAACAACATTACATTTAAATCAAAAGCTCTTAATGATCCTCATAGAAGATTCACACCAGTAGTGGAACCACTTGAATCCACTTTGAGGAAGATCATTTAAAATAATCTCATAACATTAGCTAAAGAAAGAGATTAAAAACCTAAAGTTAATCCCGCATGGTGAAATGATTCTGACTATAATGAGTTTCATAGGAGCAAAGGAAATTAGGCAAATGGTTGCCAAAGATTGAAAAATACCATTCAAGATTTGATAGATAGGGGAGATATATCAGTCGACAAATATAAATCTAACGAAGAACATGTGGCATTCAAGTATCTGCTTCCAAAATATGAAAAGGGAATCCCCTCAAAGTTGGGCAAAAATAAATTCAATTACACAAATACATCAAATAAATATGTCACTAATCACATCTGAATGTGATTCATATGCAAATGTGATTACAATTAAGAAGAAACCTGATTATAATGTTACCAGTCATCGAGGAAAAGTTACCCTTTACGAAGTGCCACCTAAGCCATCTCCTGTCTCCAATTAATATGATACATCCTAGATCAAATTAGAAGGATACCAAGCCATAGATCTATCTTAGAGAGTCTATGTCTATCACCATCTCATAAGGCTATCCTAGAGAAGGCTCTACAAGAAACTACCGTACTTGTAGGTCTTGACCAAGCATAGTTTCAAGCCATGGTGGGACATCTTACCACACTACATTTCTTGTCTTTCATTGAACTGTTGGAATCAAGGAACGTTGAGAAGGGGGGTGAATCAGTGTTCTGCAATCGTTAACTTTATCAAATTGAGCTTTCATCCATTTAGTGCATATGAAAAAAATAAAAATACAAGGGCATAAACCAAATAGGTCACACAACACTGTAACACTAAGACTTTTATATGTACAAACCCAATTAAGGGGAAAACCATATTGGGGATGAATCCACAATATAAATATACTCTACAGAAGTATAGAAATATCACATAGGGGAATGCACATGCATCCAAGCACACTACCTAGAGCTCACTTCTCAAAAGGTTAGGCTCATTGCCTTTAGAATAATTACAAAAGATCATAAAAGTACATGGACTAAGTAGTAGCATCTACAAATGCCTAATAATAATTCTAGTTAAGCATAATAATCAAACTTTCTACACTTATCTCATTCTTCTTTGTTCCACTATTCTGCATCAATTTTGGAGCACACATATCTAATTTGTTCACGTGAAACTACACTCAATCGATCATACACACCTTTCACATCATCAAAATGATCAATTAAATCATCCTTATATATCCGTAACAAAGAATTAAGTTGGTTGCATGTTGGCTTCAAGAACACTTTACAAATAATCAAACATGTACACATTGCTTGCTAAATTCAATCTCCAATGCTTATGCAGCCTAGAAAGAATTGTCCACACACTTCTCGGATGTCAGATAAACATCCTCAAAACAAAAACAATCACCAAAATAGCTCCAATAGATCCTCACAACAATCAATCATACAAGTCGCCCATATTTCATTGTTCGACCCAAAAACCGATATATTGGATCTTCTATCTTACACATGATTTATCACCAAAGGCTAAACTCATGGAATAAGATACTATAGGTATCCAACTACCTACCCTTAGCATAGCACCACAAAATATTAAACCAAAATGAAATTCCAACCAAAATACCAAACTTTGCTGGATGCTCTGTTCTTACTTACCAAACTTAATCAAATCTTCACTTAAGACTTCCGGTATGAGAAAATCTATTACTGTGGATTAGATTATTGGCATGAGTTGCCATCAATAACAACATCAGACTATTTATGCAATGTCTCTTGCCAGAAATCTCCCCCTTTGCATTGATGGAAACACTTAGTGAAAAATAACTAAGTGTCAAAATTAGTACATACATATGTACACTGCAAAACTCCAAAAAGCCAAAATTCCAGAGCTCCCCCTCAGATGAATATACCATTTTGCACTATTATACTCTCCCCCTTTGACATTAATGGAAAAGGCAAGGATCTGGATACCAAAATTTCAAACCAAAAAGGCTATATAAATGAGCATATGTACACATATGTATCTCTAACTTACACAAGCTTGAAAATATCTCCAAAACTATTTTCAATGAGTCCAAATGGTTGTCCCAACCCTTCTTGAGACACTCTACGACTGAAATGAGACCACTGAAAATGAATGCGTACATCTCTGCTCACTTAAGATCTATTGGATCACTTGAAAATAGGGCATCCTGAGCTTCTTTCAATGCACTAAGCATTGTGTCTAATTTGGGAGTAATTAGGCTCTAAAGCTCACCAAATTTTCTACCAACCTTATCCCTGTCATGTCTCAAGTTTCTAATTTTGTCAAGAAAGGATATGACCTGAGATTCTTGACTAGCCACAATGATAGTTAACAAATAAAGTGCCTTAGAGATATTTGTCAATTGCTTTTCATTTTCCTTAATCTATTTTTCAATATAGCAAAAATAATAGAATATGACAAACAAGACTTGTAGACATTTCCACCTTCACATAGGGCACTTTGAGTTCTTTTTATCCAAGAGTCTAACAAACATCTATCATGATCAATCATTTTTTTTAATTCACTGAATTTATTATCATTGAATTCATTCGAAACTTTGATCTTTGTTTCCTTTTCTAATGATTCAAAATGAGTACTTACATAGTTGATAAGGCTCTTTAATTGTCTGGATGGAGAATCTGAAGTGTCCTTTGCATAAGTAGGCATAATATTTTCAAGAACAATAGATGCAAGATTAAACATCTCACTATCCTCAGTATGAGATTTTAAAATTTCCTCTCTATCCTTAGGCCAAGCAAATGTTGTTAACTTTAGTTTTTGTATAGGAGATAAGGCGACAAGTTGATTGGCCCTTGGGATAGTGTTGAATCATCAAAAATATGCTTATCCTTCTCAATAAAATATTTCACGTCCTCTGCAATGTCTCTTGCTTCAATCTTTTTATCTCCAATATTAATTTTTTCTCTGACCTCTTTAAGAATTGTATCATCATCTGGAGCTTGGGTGGTACCAGAGCACCTAGCTTTTAACCATTTTGTTGATGCATTTTCTAGATTTTGGTTTGATAGCCCATATTTTGGATTAGGTGTTTGAATAATGGAGTAATTAGAGGTCCACATGTGTGTTTGATAGTTATTTTAAGGGTGATTGTCACCAAGGTTGTTTGTTTTCACTAATTTGGCCTATGAGCCCTTGTAAGCCTAAAATGGAATAAATTTGCATTATAAAGCCTCATTAAGAATTTAGGCATATCATTTTAATATTAGGGAGTCATCCTGGGAGGTTTAGTATGATTAGAAATGCATAAAATGCAAAAATGCACATTTCAACAAAAGTTGTCATTGTTGCTTGACAATGTTTTGCAACTTTTTGAGCAACTTTGAATTTTTGAGCAAATCGGTGGTTACGAAACCGATGAAGAGTTTTTAAGGACCAAAATGGCATATAAAATTCTCTAAGAATGATTGTACATGGGATGGAATATCTTTAAGCAAGTTTGAATAGAGTTTGAAGATAATTTCCATATTTTACCTTGCATTTTTGTCATTTTTTTTGTAGCAGCAGACCGTACAAAATGGATTGACCTTGCTAATATTATTCCATGGTTGTTTAGTGTATGATATTTTATTTCTTGGGAGGTGTTTTTATCTTTCCTTAGTGCAATTTTGAAGTGTGTTTACAAAATATCTCTTATTATACTTCTCTCGGCCCGAGAAAAGGTTCAAGAGTCTAGTCATGGTTCCAACTTGAAATCTCTAGAGTTTTCCTCAATGACCCTTGGGATTCAAGTCATGGAAACCTTGTATAGTATATATATTATCTATAATGGCCTGGATGTTGTTGGGAAGAAACTTTCCATCATTTCCTAGGCGAGCTCTATCATTGCTTGGTTAGGAAAATGATTGAAAATGTTGTATTTGCTTGCAGGGATGAGAAGTTGTGAATGTACCAAGTGTTTGGCATGGAAGTGTGATGCAAGGTAGAGCCTAAGTGAAGAGATGGAGGTTTGATAGGGTGTAGAAGTCATTATAACCTTTTGAAGAAGACTACTAACTCCTAAACCCTCAGAAGTGCAATTTTTGGGATCTGTAACAATACGAACAGACCAGACTGCCTACCCTAGTGGATACAAAATTGTCCAAAAGGGTACTCGGATCACCAAAGGTGTTGGAGTGTTCTTTGATTGATTTTTGAGTAGTTTCCCAAAAACTGGCAAAGTAGGGATAATTGGGGCTCTAGGGCTACTAGGCCTAAAAAATAGGAGAAAGATGGAACGATGGGAAAATTATGGAAAGCCAATTGAAGAACTAGTTGAATGGAATGTAAACACCTATAAGACACCCAATAAAACCCCTACAAGTACATGTTGGAGGATTGGATAGTCCAATGGTTGGGTTTACCATAGTGAACCCCAACCATGCTTGGAGTAACTATTAAGCATAAATTGATAGGGAGCACTCCAAGAGAGTTTGAGTGTTTGACTCGTTAATGGAGTAGTGAAGAGTGATAGGATCCCACTAAAACATCATTGACCAAGGTGAAACTCTCTTTGAGAACCTCTCCCTATCAAAGTGGTATCAGAGAAAGCTAAGATTTGGGAAGAAGCTAGTTCATGTCAGAGACTGAGTCAGTAGGAGAGAATAGCCTAAGGATGGTGACCAATGAAGAGTTAGCCAAGAAGGTAGAAGATGAAGAGGAAGAGAATATACTCCTCAGGATAAGATTACAAGAATTGGAGAGCAAACTAGACATAGTTGAAGACAAGACTGAGAAGGTAACAATCAAACTCAATGAAGGGAAGGGTAAAGAAGTAGTAGAAGAGGATGGCACACCTGAACCAGATCCTATTCTACCTAAAGAACCTTCCTTAGAGTCATCAAAGCCTTAGGAGGGAATTTGTTAGAGGGAGTGCCACTTTTTTGTGGAAAAATAGAACTAGAAGTGGTCATGGAATGGATTAAAGGATTGGAGAATCACTTTGAATGTGATGGGATTAGTGAAGCACAAAAGGTGAAGGTATCCAAATCTAGATTGAGAGGAGCATCCTTGACTTGGTGGAAGTTCATCCAAGAGGAGAGACAAAAGGAGGGTAAGAACCCAATTGCCACTTGGAAAGGAATGCTAGCCAAGGTGAAGGAAGCATATATCCCTAAGGGCTATGAAATTCAATTACATAAGAGGAGACAAAACTTGAGATAAAGAGAACTAGATGTGAGCAGCTACACTAAGGAATTTGAGAAGTTGTGTTTGAGATCCAAGGTGGTGGAGGATGAAAGCATCAAGGTAGCCAGGTACTTGAATGACTTGAGATGGAATATACAAGAAGAGTTGAGTTTGTTGTGTCCTAGTACTATTCATAAGTGCTATCAATTGGCACTCAAGGTGGAAGAGAAGAGTAAAAAGAAACAAGAGCAAAGCAACAGAGGTAGAGGTAGGGGAAAAGATGGTAGAGGTCATAGAGGTAGCTATGGTGGTAGAAGTGTAGACCAAATATCCCAAGGGGAATCCAAGTTGGTAGAGAAAAGCAGGGATTCCAATAGCAAGAGAAGCTATAAAGGAATAGGATCTAGCAACTCTAGTAGAGGAAGGTCTAGTGGATCAGGAAGAGAGTCCTATTTTGCCACAATGAAGTGCTAAAATCAACTTGGTCACTCGACCTATAGATGTCTTTATAATTCTTCTTCATCCCAAGGAGGTGAGAGGACAGTAAGCTATATTCAAGAAGATGTAGCAAATGTGAAGGCATCCGAAGTGAGTTTAGATTCTAAGGTTGGAGGGAATCTCATGATGAGAAGAGTCTTGATCAAAGAATAGGTTAAGGAGGAACCTAACCAAAGAAGATCCTTGTTTAGGATAAAGTGCAAGATTATGGGAAAAGTGTGTAGAGTGGTGGTGGATTCAGGGTCCACTGATAACATAATGTCAGAAGAAGCAGTAAGTAAGCTCAACCTACAAATAATCCCACATAGTGATCCTTATAGGGTTACTTGGCTCAACAAGGGGTAACATGTTCTAGTGAATGAACAAACATGGGTGGAGATCAATATAGGAGGCTACAAGGACAAAATCTTGTGTGACATATTGCCGATGGATGCTTGCCACCTACTCCTAGGTAGGCCTTAGCAGTTTGACAAAAAAGTAATACACCACGGGGAAAAGAATTCCTATACTTTTCTAAAAGATGGGATTAAATATAAAATTCAGTCCATAGGAGACCAAGAAGAGGGTAGATCTAATGGTCCTAATGTGCTGCTAGTTGGCAAGAAATGATTCATAAACACTCTCAAGGAAGGAGAAGGAGTGGGGTTTGCACCTATAGCAAAACCAAAAGAAGAGAGCAAGGATAAGAAAGTATGTATTCCCAATGAAGTGCAATGGATTCTAAATCAATTTAAAGACATTATCAGTGATGGAACACCTGCAACCTTACCTCCTCAATGTGCCATAAGTCACCAAATTGACTTCATACCCGGAGCCTCATTACCTAATAAAGAAGCTTATAAAATGACACTAGAGTAGAATAAAGAGGTAGCTAAGAAAATACAAGAACTCTTGGACAATGGTCTGATAAGGAAGAGCATCAACCCTTGTGTAGTTACCACCTTTTTGCCCCTAAAGAAGGGAGGTACTTGGAGACTTTGCATTGATTCTAGAGCTATCAACTAGATTACAATCAGGTATAGGTTTCCCATTCTAAGAATTAAAGATTTGATGGATTGTTTAGGAGGTGTTGAATAATTTAGCAAGATAAACCTCAAGAGTGGTTATAACCAAATCAGAATCAAGGAGGGAGATGAATGGAAGACAACATTCAAGACCACATAAGGCCTTTATGACTGACTTGTTATGTCATTTGGACTCACAAATTCCCCTAGAACATTCATGAGACTCTTGAATGAAGTACTCAAGGATTATATTGGTAAATTTGTTGTTATTTATTTAGATGACATCTTGATTTCTAGCAAGTTTAAAGATGAAAATCTTAAGCATATAGAGATTGTATTGAAGAAACTATGTGATGAGCAACTAACCATCAATTTGGAGAAATGTGAGTTCGTGAAATAGGAATTGATATATCTCGGGTTTGTAATCTCAAGTGGTAATTTGAAGATGGATACCTCGAAAGTGGAAGCCATGATCAGTTGGCCTACACCTAAGACAACAAGTGAAGTAAGGATTTTTCATGGATTGGCACAATTCTATAGGAAGTTCATCAAAGGGTTCAATGAGATATGTGCACCCATGCTTGACACAATCAAAGAAGGTGTGAAGACTAAGTTTCAATGGACAAAAGAAGCATAAAGAGGATTTGATCTCTTGAAGAAAAACGTGGCTACTCAGCCAGTACTAGTTCTTCCAAGATTTGACAAGCTCTTCACCATTGAATGTGATGCAAGCAATATAGCAGTTGGAGTAGTCTTAAGTCAAGACAATAGACTATTACTATTTACTAAGTTGTCATTAGTTTTATGTCCAAAGTCATTCTATATACTCTAGTTGGTTAATACTACCAAAATATTCAGTCGGTAAGTACTAAGGGTGTCAGTTATAGAAGAAAGGCTAGTCACCGAGATGAGATATACCGAGCTGCCTATCGAGTAAAGTTCTTATGTCTACCGAGCAACAAACAAGGTATACCGAGTTAATCTAAACTGAGTGGAAACGTGTTACCAGATTCAATGAACCTGGAAACAAATGTGGAAATGTGTTACAAGATTCGAGAACAGGGAACCGCTATTACATAGGGAATTGCACTTAAAGATTTTGTATGATTTTGAGGAAGTTTATCCAATGAAATCATTTCTATGTTTATTCATTCGATAAAACATGTTTGTATAATCAATGTATGAACAAGATCACTACCTTAGAGATCTATATATACAAAGTGATTTGAGTATCTAACATATAGAGGGAAGATGATGATTTGAAAATAAAAATCATGAGAGAAGATAAGATGTGAAGAGGGACAAAGTATACAAAAGAGGTCACTGAGAAGATTTTCAAAAAATAGTTTAAGAGACAGAGAATACAGAAGAGGTTACCGAGCTGATCTATCAATTACTGAGGTATGCTATGAGCATGGTAATTTCATATTGAGCACATAGAGTCTGCTATAACATTTCAGATGTAAAGTTGCAGATATTTTGTAAAGATTTTGATTGAATTATTTGAGTTGTGATAGAAACCTTTAAAAGGGTAAAAGACTCTAATAAAGTCTATAAATTGTAATGCCTTTAACCAGGTACATCATTTTGTAAAAGTGTTTGTAAAATCCTTTAGCAAGGTAGATCTAAAGATCTTGATACTCCTAACAGGGTAAGCTATCAGAAATAGCTAAACATGTAGCTCTAACTGAGAAACCTTTATTATTGCAGTAGTGAAGTTGTGGGTGCCATCCCCATCGCAGTTTTTCTCTCTAACCAAGAGTTTTTGCATAACCAAAATCTTTGTGTTATGGAGTGAAATGTGTATGGATTTTATTTCTATGATTATGTTTTAGCATTATATATTATGAGATCAACTATACACAGTTTATGTTTATCAGTAAGATTGTTTTTGAAGAAAAGTTTTGAAGTACTGATTCACCCCTCCCCTCTCAGTGCATTAGATTTCCTTGGTGGACCTAACAATTGGTATCAAAGAACTACTCTTGGAAAAGGGTTTTGTAGCCTAAAGAGAAAGATCCTATCAATGGAAGGCTATAAACAATCACGCAGAATTGTGAATCTCCAAGAAGAATTGGATCATGCTAATCAAGTGATTGCAGACATGTAGAGGCAAATGCAAAAATCACTGAAAGTTAGAAGAAGATTGTCTGATGATTTGCAGGACTCACAAGAGTTGGTGGAACAAATTGAGACATCATCTGAGAACAACATATCAGAAGAGTCTGAAGAAATGATTGTAGAATTGAAAGAAAAAAATAAAGCACTAAATGATTAACTAAAAGAAATGAGAAGGGAACATGAGTATTTAAGCACACAAATGACTAAAAATCTTGATGCATTGAGAACAGCTGAAGATAACATAAGAGATATAGAAAAAGAAAAACAACAACTAGAAGCATTGGTGTCTAAAAAGAATGATGAAATCACAAGGATGAATGGAATTCAACAAAATCTGTCTGATCAATTGGGTTATGCACATCATGAAGCAACTCTAAAATAAAATGAGAACCAAGCATTGAAACTTGAATTATCAAAATTGACCGATGAACTTGAAGTAGAAAATAAGTCAAAATAAACATTAAAGAAAAGTTATGAAGCGTCGAGAATGTTGGATGAGCAACTAAACATAAGATCACCCAACAAATCTGCCAGACTCGGTTACAAAAGAAACAACTCTACTGACAAAGGAATGAACACCACTGAGAAAGGAGAATCATCAAAGAAGGCTGGAAACAAAGATAAGTTGAAAGATAAGAAGCCTATTTGCAATTACTGTGGAAAACAAGGACATACTGCCAACATGTGCCGAATTAGAAAAGGTAAGCAATTGAATGCCACTAGGTCTAATGGTCATTGTTACAATTGCAATAAGTATGGTCACACATCTAAACAATGTAGGACAAAGTCTATTAGCAATTATCAGAAGGCAAAATTCAAGGAGTTTTGCAAAAACTGCAATAGATATGGACACAGTACCGAGAAGTGTTGGTTTAAGCAAAAAAACTATATGTGGTCTCCACACCGAGCAAGTGATAGAAGCTACTGAACTCACACAGATCTCAATCGTCAGTATACTGTAGTACCATGGGATTACAATACACGAATATGGTGTGAATGTTGTGGAAGGTATGGACATATAAGTATAAACTGTATGATAAGGTTTGGAATGAACAACCGGAGATCATCAAGAAATCCTGGAATGGCATGCTTTCATTGTCATAAAGTTGGACACTTGGCTAAAGATTGCAAAGATCAACCCAGAGGAGATACTGAAGAGATAAGAATCAAACTATAGAAAATATGGAAAAAGAAGGAAAATGGGTCAAATAATGAAGAAAGCACCTTACCTACCGAGTTAGGTGCATCTACTTCTAATTAATTAATAAAGGTATTAAGGGACTGCATTTTCACAAGGTTAGATCTTAACAGTTCCTATTTTAATCATGAACATAATTCCAAAATCTGCATAGCTAAGATGTATTAACATTTTTGAATTTGTATCTAGTCTTATGATTTACCGAAGAAGTCGGTAAATGCAGTAAACCTATCTAGTCGATAAAAGCATATAAGGAAGTTAGTCGGTAAAGTGAAACCAAGTGTATTTAATTCTTATCTTACCTAATTGCACGAAGCTCGATAAGGTAAAGGGTGTATTTAAAGTTCTTTATGTGATCATTTTACACTTACTAGTTTTCAAAGAGCAGAGCTAAGTGAATCAAAGGGGATCAAACATTTCCAAAGTGAATTCAAGGTATTTTCACACAATCTTAAATGCATTTTCAAGCAAGTTAACCGATCAATAGCAGTTGTGAATATTTGCATTATATTTACTAAGACTAAAGCATTTTCTGGTTAGTTGAAACCCTAAGCTATTTTGTTAGTAGAAATCCAAGTTTGAAATGGCTCCCAAGATGCAAAAACCCATTGTAGTTGAGACTATTGAGAAGCCCTCACTAAAGTATTCCTTACCTCCCAAAGTGGCATCTGAACCCAATGAGAAAACTACATTTTCTCTTATTCCGAATAGGGTTCTATTGGTTGAAGATGTCAGATTTTATACTAAGTGTCATGTTGAAGAGCTAGGTCATACCGAAATTAAGGACATGTATGATGAATTATGCACCGATGGAATCCTGGATAGTAAGTTTGAGCATATCAAAGTTAAGGGATTGACCGAAGCCCTAACCTATCCTCGAGTTTTCAAACCCCAATGGGTCAAATTTGTCTTGAGCAGAGTGCATGATGACTTTATGTGGTTAGAGGATTGACCGTTCAAGATCACCAAGGAGATTATTCACATAATAACTGGATACCCTATATTCGATCATGCCCGAGCATAGAAGATGATTTCACAGAAGGAATTGATAACTTTAACCGGAGTTGATTCTAATTGTAGAGGTCTTAAGTTGAATAATGTAACAGATGCAGAACTAAAGTTTGCAATTAGAGTCATTGGTTATTGTTTCTTCCAGTCGGAAAGAGAAAATAGTGTACCATGTGCAGTTGTGGATTTCGCCTATAAAATTGTGAAAAAGGGTATGGAAATTGATTTATGTGAAGTATTGTTGAAGAATCTTTTTGAAAATCTCAACACAATAAGGAAACCTAAGAAGAATAACACTGCTAACACACTAAAGTTTGGGTCACTCTTAGTGTGTATGTTCTTCTATTTT
This sequence comes from Cryptomeria japonica, assembly GCF_030272615.1. Classification (NCBI taxonomy): domain Eukaryota; kingdom Viridiplantae; phylum Streptophyta; class Pinopsida; order Cupressales; family Cupressaceae; genus Cryptomeria; species Cryptomeria japonica. The sequence goes on along the minus strand of NC_081411.1, from coordinate 218,542,010 downwards.
TAGAAGTTCTTTCCTTCAGTCAGTAACATTGTTTGGGAATTACACCAACCAATCACCCATCAGATAAATGATTTTATCAATAAGATAGGTGATAATTTCAATGAGATAATGGATGATTACTTTAACAAATTTCAGGAAAAGATGCATAATAGGTACAGGATCCCACCTCAGCTAGTGGAAAAATATAAGGATACTATATGTTTTGAAGTGGACACTGACTACTATTATGTCAATGCAGTAGAACCCAAAACTCAATCTTTACCACCTATGGGTTATGAGATTGATTTTGATATTACTCAATAGCAGATAGATGCCTTTCTGGCACTTCTAAGGCACTTGACCGAGATCAGGTATGGTACCTATGAAGAGGTAAAAGAGAGGGTAAAAATGAGCATAGTAGTACCAAAGGCTACTAGAAAAGCCACTAAAATGATCAAAGATTTAACTAATAAATTTGGAGAAGGTTCTATCTCCACACCTACTAAGCCAATAGGTAGGAAAGATGATCAACTTTCAATTGAGGAAGAATCTGAAGCTCAAGAAGCAGCAATTACTCTGAGTATCGAGTTGCCAAATGGCAAAATATTGAAAAGAAAGAAACAAGATACAACTAAGGCATCACCAACTCCACCAGTTAAGTGACCTAGCACTAGATCATCTATAGTGTCACCCGATAAGAGGCAGAAAAATGTTGAATTGCCTAAGGTTACAAAGACTTATAGAAAGTTGACCAGGAGACTCATTTTGAATAAGGAGTCAAGTGACATAGAATCCGAAGATGCAAATAAATTTCAGATTGTTAAAAGCACAAAGGAAGATGTACACAGTGTTAACAATTTTTTGTGTAAAATTGAAACAATATGGAGGATTTGGGTCATTCAGGTATGTAAAATATGACTCCTAAATAGAAGAAGAGAATAGGCAAATAGAAGATTCAGTAGTGTGTACACTTCTCAAATTCTGAGTAGTTCCACTGGAAGTAACTGATTTTCTTCCAAAAGCATTGTACTCTCATATTGACAATAGATGGAAATATGCTATGGACTCAGAAAAGTAGATAAGAGAAAGAGTTTTGGTAAATCTCTTTCCAGACATATCGGTAGATGATATAAGAAATCATTTGAAAAACTACCAGACAAATTTTCAATTAAAGAAAAGGGCCTTGAAAATGATGAATGGACTTTATCTTGAAGTAGAAAAGGAAACTAAAGAAAAATGGCAAGAAATTTTAGAATTTAGACTGAAGAACCTCAAGGTGAAGTGGAAATAGTTGACATCACCTAGCAAGATCCTGCTTCAACTATTCAACTAGATGAGGATGTCATGGACACTGAGGCACAGGAAGAAGAAATGATAGAAGGAAATGCCTATGCCAAACTAGTATAAAGTGAATCAGTCTTGGAACAAGTTAAGTCCTATCCTCTGGTAACTCAACAAGTGACAACTGAGTAACCTCAGGACACAGAACAAAGCAAAGAGGATCAAAAGGCTACACAAGGTGAATCTACATCTTAGGCCATAGGTGAGAAAACTTCTCAAGATCTTGCAAGCACTGAAACTGTTGCCACTGAGACCCCAAGTAAGGAAACACCAAAGGATACAAAAGAGGCTACAGGAACCAACAAAAGTGTTGCTCCCACCAAGGAAGATCAAGCCTCCAAAGCCATTGTACTCATTCAACCGATGAAGGAATCATCATCAAAGGAGAAGAAAGCAAAGAAGCACAGTTTCAAGATAGATCTGTTAAATCCTATTGTGCTGCCGAATGTTAACATTTCAAAACTAAAAGAGCAAGCACTTATTGAATTCGGCGAGCTTTGTAAAGCCAAAGCAAAATAGGAAAAATAGATAGCTATTCATAAGAAGAACCGAGTACTTCAGAACGTTAAAGCATTATTGACAGACATGCTACCTGAAGCTACCGTAAGTAAAGATACTGCCATCCATATGCAACTGGATGAACTACTCACTCAGTTGGAAACATCTGGAGTAGAGGCATCAGAATAACTTAGCAAATTAAAAGAAAAAGAGCTAACTGCCAAGATGATTAAAGAAGTGTAGAAAGCAATTGCTATAGGTAAAGTCAAGCTTGTTGGATTCACTGCTGAGTTGTCCCCTCAACTCAAGAACATTATTTATTTATTCCAGAAGTTATGTACATTTTCATTTTTTATTAAATATATCAAGCATAAGACCGAAGTCATTGAAAAAGAGATTACCGATATCTCAAATAAATTGAATACCGAGCCAAATTCTATTCAGAATTTTTATACAAAGCTACAAACTCTTATGGCTCAGCAGTTAGAACTTCAGAATGAAGAGCACAAAATAAGGATGGATATTATGACTCTTCAGACATTATTTATTCCCCACCTATCATCAGTACAAGAGAAGATCAACTGAGTTACCCAACTATCCACACAAGTAGAGGGAAGCACTTTAGATGGTTTGATTTCATTGTTAGCTGATATTATAGCTCAGATTCTTTAATGGAAAGTGTCAAGTATGCACGTACCAACGCTCTCAAAGATGCTCGTACTAAGTATAAATCTATTTTTGACTAGTTGCCCCCACCTAATGGTAACTAGATTTAATGTTTGTCAAAAAGGGGGAGTGTACCGAGTATATAGAGTATCTGAGTGTACAAAGTTCATACCATCTACCGAGTGTATAGATGAAATTGACAGGGGGAGCATGGAACATCAGGAGCATGCAAATCAAGTTTTGTACATCATATTGATAAGCGGAGTATGTATTTGAACAAATGTATATATTGTCATTTTAGTCAAATTTTGTAAGTATATAGATTTTGTGTTATGACTTTGAAAGGAGTTTTGTCAAACATACCAAACTAATATCAAAAGGGGAGATTGTTACTATTTACTAAGTTGTCATTAGTTTTATGTCCAAAGTCATCCTATATACTGTAGTCGGTTAATACTACCAAAATATTTAGTCGGTAAGTACTAAGGGTGTCGGTTACAGAAGAAAGGCTAGTCATCGAGATGAGATATACCAAGCTGCCTACCGAGTAAAGTTCTTATGTCTACCGAGCAGAAAAGAAGGTATACCAAGTTAATCTGAAGAGAGTGAAAATGTGTTACCAGATTCAATGAACCTGGACACATATGTGAAAACGTGTTACAAGATTCGAGAACAGGGAACCGTTATTACATAGGGAATTGCACTTAAAGATTTTGTATGATTTTGAGGAAGTTTATCCAATGAAATCATTTCTATGTTTATTCATTCGATAAAACATGTTTGTATGATTGATGCATGAACAAGATCACCACCTCAGAGATCTATATATAAAGAGTGATTTGAGTATCTAACATATAGAGGGAAGATGATGATTTGAAAATAAAAATCACGAGAGAAGATAAGATGTGAAGAGGGACAAAGTATACAAAAGAGGTCACTGAGAAGATTTTCAGAAAATAGTTTAAGGGACAGAGAATACAGAAGAGGTTACCAAGCCGATCTATCAATTATCGAGGTATGCTATGAGCATGGTAATTTCATATTGAGCACATAGAGTCTTCTATAATATTTCAGATGTAAAGTTGCAGATATTTTGTAAAGATTTTGATTGAATTATTTGAGTTGTGATAGAAACCTTTAACAGGGTAAAAGACTAACAAAGTCTATAAATTATAAAGCCTTTAACCATGTACAACATTTTGTAAAAGTGTTCGTAAAATCCTTTAGCAAGGTAGATCTAAAGATCTTGATACTCCTAATAGGGTAAGCTATCAGAAATAGCTAAACATGTAGCTCTAACCGAGCAACCTTTATTATTGCAGTAGTGAAGTTGTGGGTGCCATCCCCACTGAAGTTTTTCTCTAGAACCAAGAGTTTCTGCGTATCCAAAATCTTTGTGTTATGGAGTGAAATGTGTATGGATGTTATTTCTATGATTATGTTTTAGCATTATATATTATGAGATCAACTATACACAATTTATGTTTATCAGTAAGATTGTTTTGAAGAAAAGTTTTGAAGTATTGATTCACCCCTCCCCTCTCAGTACATTAGCTTTTCTTGGTGGACCTAACATAGACCAGTTGCATTGTTTTGTAAGAAGCTCAATGGTGCCAAGAAAATGTATTCTTCTTATGTTTTGGAGTTATATGCACTTGTTCAATCACTTGGGAAATGGAGGCATTATTTACTATCTAAAGAATTTGTGGTTTATACTGATAACGAAGCTCTTAGTTTTCTCAATTCTCAAGAAAAAATGAATCATAGACATATTAAATGAGTAGAGTATTTTCAGTCATATACTTTCACCATTAAACACAAGAAGGTTCAATGTAATAAAGTTGTTGATGTATTAAGTAGAAGGTTGATAATAGTTCAAGAAGTGCAGCTCAAGAGTATTGGAGTGGATGGTTTCAAGGGGTTATACCAATATGATGAAGACTTTCCTACCATCTAAAAGGTTTGTCAAGAGTTTAGAAATCATTTTCATGGTGAATATACAGATTTTACCTTACAAGATGGTATTTTGTTTATAGGAGGACAATTTTGTGTACCTAGAGGGTCTATGAGGGAAAATTTGATGCAAGAGAAGCACAATGGTTGCCTAAGTGGACATTTTGGCTTGAACAAGACTTTGGAACTTATCCAAAGATTCTACTACTGGCCTAAGATGCAAAGGGATATCAAAAAATATGTGGATCAATGTGTGGTTTTCCAAAGAGACAAGGGTACTTCCTCAAATGATGGACTTTATTAGCCTTTACCTATCCCTAATCGGCCATGGGAGTGTCAGGTTTTGATAGTATCTATGTTGTGGTAGATAGATTTAGCGAAACGACCCATATTATTCCATGTAAGGTGACTCATGATACTAGTCATATTGCTCATTTGTTTTTTAAGGAAGTCATTAGGATTCATGGCTTACCTATTAGTATAGTATCATATAGAGATACAAAGTTTACTGGTCATTTTTGGAAGACTTTATGGTAGAGAATGGGTACTAATTTGTCTTTCATTTCAGCCTGCCATCCCCAAAAGGATGGCCAAACAGAGGTGGTCAATAGAACACTTGGAAACCTTCTTAGGTATTTGAAAAAGGAGTACGAACAAGCTTGGGATCAAATCATTCATCAATCCAAGTTTTCCTACAATGATAGTTTGAAAAGATCAACCAGTAAGAGCCCTTTTGATGTAGTTTATGGCCTTCATCCTAGAGGTGTTTTGGAGCTTAGAAATATTGGGAAGATGGGACAATGGAGTGGACATGATATGGGCATGGCTCAATCCATGCAAGATATTCATGAGCAAGTTAGGACAGCCCTACTAGACACCTCTCAAAGGATCAAATATAAAATGGATGAAAAGAGAAAGGATATACAATTTGTTGTTGGGGACTTATTCATGGTTTATTTGAACAAAGAAAGGCTTCAAAAAGGTGTCCCTATTAAAATTCAGATGAGGAGGCTTGGACCTTGTAAGGCATTGGCCAAGTATGGAAAAAATGCCTACAAAGTATCTACCTACTCGAAGACATGGCTTTATCTCCTATATTCAATGTTGCAGGCTTGGTGCAGTATAAAGGCACACTTCTAGAGGAATGTAATAGAGTCTTAGAGGTCTCTCAAGCATTTTAAAACCTGTCCTTACCACCTGACACTCAATTATGAATTACGGTACCCTAAACAAGGGGAATTGAACTTGGAAGCATACACTAATGCTAATTGGGCAGGTTGTATTGATGACTAGAAGAGCACAAGTGTTGGTGCATTCTTCCTAGGTGACCGGTTGGTATCATGGCATAGAAAGAAGCAGGATTCAGTCTACCTATCAATTGCTGAAGTAGAATACATTATTGCTACCACATGCTCCTCTGAGGTGCTTTGGATGAAGCATACCCTCAAGGATATAAAAGTGGACATTTTTTATCCTATTCTCATCTGATGTGATAACTCAAGTGCCATCAATATATCAAATAAATCAATGATGCACTCAAGGAAAAAGCATATAGCCATCAAGTATCATTTTATCAGAGAGAATATTAAAGGACAGGAGGTCATGAAGGAATATGTCCCCACCAGTGAACAAGTGGTAGACATCTTCACCAAACCATTACCAGTAAGCAGTTTTAAGTATTTGATGTTAAGAATCGAGAAGGACAACTGAGAAGTGGGGTGAATCAGTTGTCAATAAATTACAACCCAAAACAAATTATTCCAACTTACAAACCAGTGCTGGTAAAACATATTAGTAGTTATAGAAATGCCGGTATAACTTAATGCATGAAATAGAGAGGAAAACAACATACACAATACATGACACAGAGATTTTGACGTGAAAACCTTGTAAGGGGAAAAACCATGGTGGGAAACATTACCCACAATCAAATGATACTACTGTAGATAGTAAATGAATACAATAATGGGGTCTACACATGCAGAAAGGCCAACCACCTAGAGCTCACTGCTCAATCACAAAATAGGAGTCACACTGACTACAGTTGGATGGTTAAATCCAATAACAATGTACTACTTCAATATAGCATCTGCAATGCTGGATTCAGTACCAGTTTAAGCTCTAATCAAACAACTTCATAACCTTTAACAACCTTCCTTCAACCTTTAGATGATATATGCATGATTCACACAAGGATCTACTTATTTTCGCTCTTCACAAAGATCTCAACATGTACGCATACATTCCAAATAGGATCTTACAATTATTTATAAAAAACCTAAGACTTCATCATTAGGTCGGCTCCCTAAAGATATTACAATTAAATCAATTACAAAATAAGCCTAGATGCAATACAATATGTCGGCCTCAATACATTTACACATTATCCAATCAAAGAACCATTTCCAAAATGTGTCTTGCTGATCCAGAACATGATATCTTGTACCAGTCCATAACCTAGACCTATCTGTCGGGAAAAGCAAATATGAGAACCCAATTAGATAAATATGCAATACACCAAATCCAAACATCTAATCCATGTCTTCAACATAACCAAATGATCTCCAGATGATAACAAGTCATTATCATCTTCCTGAGCTATCGATGAAATATATGAGTTACCAGTGAGACATATACCGATGACTGTACACAAGCCTATATCCATATCGGGACCACAATGTGCTAGTTCAACAACAAACCAATATAACCAGAGTTCCAAATCAACAATGTAGACCTCTAGAAAGACAAGTATAGACATCAATGAAAAAACCAATGCAACACATGATGAAGTCATCCATAATACCAACAATCTCCCCCTTTGGCATTGATGGAAACACTAGATGGAAAAACATCTAAGTGCCAAAAATAGAATGCCAAATACCAACAATCCCCCAAAATAGATCAATACAAAGTTCTGTACCAAAAACAGAAACAATATAACCAAAACCAAAATACATCTCTCGAAGTACAATGTTCAAATCTCCTATAAGTATAATGTTTTTCCATAGACATCTCTCCCCCTTTGACATCAAATGCCAAAGCAGTTAAGAATCACAAATCAGAACATTACATATAGCTAACTACTCCCCTTGAGCAGTAGCTCTCCTTTATCAAAATCTAGAAAAAGATTTTTTTGTTAGTCCCTTCCGGTTTGATGTCAATCTTCATCATTCAAGTCTCTTCCGGTGGGGTGATTACCCCAAGATACTCTCTGAGATATTCAAATGTTTCCTTAGGCAAAGGCTTTGTAAAAAATCTGTAATTTTCTCTTTAGTATTCACATAAACTAATCTCACTTCATTTGCTTCAATATTTTCTTTCAGAAAATTATACTTAATAGAAACATGCTTTATCTTAGAGTGAAATACCAGATTCTTTGATATATCTATTATTGTTGAGTTATCACTGTAAATAATTACCGGTTCTTTGCATTTTACCTTTATATCCTTCAACATTTGCTTGATCCATAATACCTAAATGCAATTAGGTGCTGCTACAACATATTCTGCTTCAGCTGTAGATAATGATGTATAGGTCTGCTTCTTGTTGATCTATGAAATTAATCTTCTACCAAGAAAGAATGTACCACCAGTGGTACTCTTTCTATCATCTACATATCCTGCCCAATTTGTATCTGTATATGCACATAACTCAAAATTGTCAACCTTAGGATACCATAAACCAAGATTTGTTGTGCCTTGTAGGTACCAGAAAATTCTTTGTACTGCAATTTCATGGTTTTCTTTAGGAATGTTTTGAAATCTTAAAAAAGTACACAGTGCATTCATTATATCAGGTCTGGTTTGTGTCAAATCTAGTAACCCTCCAATCATAGATTTGTACCTTGTCGGATTTATAGGAGCTGAATCATCTTTTAATGTTAATTTATCAGTTGTAGTCATAGGAGTACTTACCGGTTTGGAGTTCTCCATTCCAAATTTCTTCAAAAGTTCCCTCAAGTATTTTGTTTGACATATGAATATACCTTTATCTATTTGAGAAATCTGCAAACCTAGAAATTTTTTTATCTCTCTAATCATAGACATTTTGAATTCTTTCTGCATCTTGTTAGAAAAGTCTTTACATAGTTCTTCTTCTCCTCCAAAAATGATGTCATCAAAAAATACTTCAATAACCAAAATGTCATCATTGTTAATTTTGTAATACAAATTACTGTCAGCATTACCTTCTGTGTATCCAAGCTTTAGAAGATATTTATCTAGTCAAGCATACCAAGCTCTAGGAGCTTGCTTCAATCCATATAAAGCTTTCCTTAACCTGCAAACCATATTCTTATCATCTGTTAATGAAAATCCATCAGACTGCTCAATGTAAACTTCCTCTTCAAGAACTCCATTCAAAAATGCACATTTTACATCCATCTGATAAACTTTATAGTTCTTGCGAGCTGCAAATGCAAGAAATAGTCTTACTGCTTCAATTCTAGCTACTGGTGCAAAGGTTTCATTATAATAAATTCCTTGTTTCTATGAATAACCTTTACAAACTAATCTTTCTTTTTTTATGATTATTTCACCATCTTCATTAAGTTTATTTCTAAATATCCATTTAGTTCCAATTTCATTTTTGTCTTTAGGTCGGGGAATTAATGTCCAAGTATTATTCTTTTCAATCTGTTCTAATTCATCTTCCATTTCTTTTATCCAAAGTTTACCTTGACATGCTTCAACAACAGATGTTTCTTCAACTTTACAAATTAAACATACCTCTTCATTTGGCAATCTTCCTCTTGTCATAACTCCTTGATTTTTATTTCCAATTATCTGATTATCTGACAATAGGTGTCGGTTGATCTTCTTTTATTGCAACAAATGCCCATCCACTATTTGTTGGATCTTCATCAGAGTCATTTGTAACACCTTCATCTGCATAGTAACATGACTTATCTTTGTTTTACTTAAATTTGTATCTCTGATATTTAGGGTTAGGCTTATATGTTCTCTTTGCTTCTTCTCTTAGTCTTGCATGTCTATCAGGACACCTAGATGCCATATGACCAATTTTATTGCAATTAAGACATTTGAGAGGTGCTTTACCTTCATACACACTTTTTGTTGGACCTTTAGGCATCTTCCTTACAAATAGTGCTTCAAGTTCTTCAAGTTCTTCAAGTTCTTCATTTTCTCTTCTGATATCTTCAAGTTCTTTTGCATAAAGTTCTTTCCAATCAGATTTGTTAGATGATGATGATGATGATGCTTTGAAGGAAATATCGGTCTTTACTATAGCAACAAGACAAAATTCCTCAAGCTCAAATGCTGAAAGTTTTCCAAGCAAAGTGTCTCTAGATTCTGATGTATTAGGTATTGTTCTCAACTCATTAATAGTTGTGACTTTCATTTTGTAAGCCAATGGAAAAGCTCTTAAAACTTTAGAAACAATTTCATCTTCACTTAAAGATCCTCCACAACATTGTATTCCTAAAACAATTTCATTAACTGTTTTCATAAATGCAGAAATTAGTTCATCCTCTTCCATTTTTAAATTTTCTTACTTGACCCGGTAACATTCTAGTTTTGCAATTTTGATAGTGGAATCTCCTTCATTCAATGTTTCCGGTTTATCCAAAATATCTTTTGTAGTAGATCTGTCTGATAATCCCATGATTTTTTCATCTTATAATGCGCTTAGAAGTGCTTCTCTTGCTTTGCAATCATTCTCCAAGTCTTTAGCCAAGGTCGATAGATTGGGGTTATTCGGACTATGAGCAACATAGCCAATCTTTGTAACATCCCATATATCTCTTCCAATGCAGTTCAGATGTGTTTCCATTTTGATCTTCTATATGCCATAATTAGTTCCATCAAATTTAGGACTGTCTTTTCTGAAGATATTTGTGTTAGCATTTGGAGATTTTTGGTATTTTGTATAGAGATTACATTAATGATATGTTGTCATTGACGTCACTTAAACCGGTAATGGTATTCATGATATTGCTAAAAATTTTGTTTTTGCTAATGGCTAATAACCAGTAAAAGAGCTTTGTGGAACATGTTGTAAACTGATATGCACAATTTGTAAGGTGAACTGATGAACCAATGTAAAGGGTTAAACCATTCTATATAATGTAATTGGTAAAACACTATCAGATGTTAAACCCTAACTAATCAAGTTTGATGGTTTATTATCTGATAAGAAGTAATGATGGAGACACGTGTGATCATTTGATTGAGGATATATTCAAATTGTTTTGGCGCATTTGATCTTGTCCAGGGAAGGAGCAAAGTGGATTGCATCTAATGCATAACGCATGATGGGTTAAACAGTCCGATGAAGCATCATCGAGCGGTTGAAATTGTCTTGAAGAATGTGAAGAAGATTGTCATGATTTCTAACTAACGGTCAAAATTGTACCAACTTTTTTGTAATCTTGATGATGAGAATTAGGTTTTTGGTGTGTTAACAACCTAATTGATTTCTATTTAAGGTCGATGAAGTTGATTGTAAAAGTTGTTGGAAAGATTGGTAGGAAACCTGTTGAGTGTGTAATTGCCAAACCGGTGAAGAGATCTACACTTTGAGTGAAGGCAAATTGAAGGTTATAGAATGATCTGATCAAGCAAAGGTATTGCTATTTAGAGAGATCAACAAAACTATTGTTTTCTAAAAATTACAACAGAAGTTAAATCCCTTAACCGGGTGAGCTCTAACAAGCTTGGTTAGTCATTAAATCCTCTAACAAGATGGTTCGTTAGCTTGGATTCTTAAATCCTTTAGCGAGGTTACTCCTAACAGGGTATTGTGTTTTTGACAAGCCATATTTGTAAAATCCCTTAATCAGGTGATTCCTAACTGGAATTAGTTCTTAACAAGACTTATTGTAAAGCTCTAACAGGATTTGGCTCTTAATAGGGCAAACTTCAGAAGAGTTTAGATAGCTATCCTCGTGAGTTCCATCTCACCATGGTTTTTACCTATTTCGGTTTTCCACGTATAAATATTTGTGTCAAGTGGTGAATACTTTTGTGGTTGTGACTTTATTTGTTGATATGGTTAATTTCTGATAAGGCATGTTATGCAAAAGCATTGAGAGATGAATATGTTGAGTTATGATTGAGCATTGTTGATTTACATAAATGTTGAAGTTGTTTACTATTAAAGTTGTCATAACAGTTAAACTAGTTGATATCAAGTATTCCTATGAATATTGATCTTGATTGAGATATGTTTAATTTGTTTGACTAAGTTCGAGTTTGGGAACTTTGTTTTAGTTTTTCAATATACCGATTCATCCCCCCTCTCAGTATTCTACCAGATACTTATTCTTTCATCATACCATCAATTGGTATCAGAGCAGCTCAAGTCCTCTTAATCTAAAAGCCTAACAGCTTGAGGAAAAGATCTTGTAGATCATGATGAAGAAAGGTATGAAGTTTAACAAAGATAACTATAGAATATGGAGTGATAGGATGGAGATTTACATTAAGAGTCTTGGTAGTCAGTATTGGGAGCATATAAAAAATAAGTATACTACATCTACTGGACCCCTAACTGATGATCAGAAGAAAGAACAACAAGAAAATCACCAAGCATTAGAAGCTATTATCAATTCCATGTCTGATGCTGAATATGTAGATGTTCATGGTCTTGAAACTACACATGAAGTATGGAAGAAATTAGAAGAGATTTATAGAAGTGATGAACATGTTAAGAGGTGTTTTGGAGCTTAGAAATATTGGGAAGATGGGACAATGGAGTGGACATGATATGGGCATGGCTCAATCCATGCAAGATATTCATGAGCAGGTTAGGACAGCCCTACTAGACACCTCGCAAAGGATCAAATATAAAATGGATGAAAAGAGAAAGGATATACAATTTGTTGTTGGGGACTTATTCATGGTTTATTTGAACAAAGAAAGGCTTCAGAAAGGTGTCCCTATTAAAATTCAGATGAGGAGGCTTGGACCTTGTAAGGCATTGGCCAAGTATGGAAAAAATGCCTACAAAGTATCTACCTACTCGAAGACATGGCTTTATCTCCTATATTCAATGTTGCAGGCTTGGTGCAGTATAAAGGCACACTTCTAGAGGAATGTAATAGAGTCTTAGAGGTCTCTCAAGCATTTTAAGACCTGTCCTTACCACCTGACACTCAATTATGAATTATGGTACCCTAAACAAGGGGAATTTAACTTGGAAGCATACACTAATGCTAATTGGGCAGGTTGTATTGATGACTAGAAGAGCACAAGTGTTGGTGCATTCTTCCTAGGTGACCGGTTGGTATCATGGCATAGAAAGAAGCAGGATTTAGTCTACCTATCAATCGCTGAAGTAGAATACATTATTGCTGCCACATGCTCCTCTGAGGTGCTTTGGATGAAGCATACCCTCAAGGATATAAAAGTGGACATTTTTTATCCTATTCTCATCTGATGTGATAACTCAAGTGCCATCAATATATCAAATAAATCAATGATGCACTCAAGGAAAAAGCATATAGCCATCAAGTATCATTTTATCAGAGAGAATATTAAAAGACAGGAGGTCATGAAGGAATATGTCCCCACCAGTGAACAAGTGGTAGACATCTTCACCAAACCATTACCAGTAAGCAGTTTTAAGTATTTGATGTTAAGAATCGAGAAGGACAACTGAGAAGGGGGGTGAATCAGTTGTAAATAAATTACAACCCAAAACAAATTATTCCAACTTACAAACGAGTGCTGGTAAAACATATTAGTAGTTATAGAAATGCCGGTATAACTTAATGCATGAAATAGAGAGGAAAACAACATACACAATACATGACACAGAGATTTTGATGTGAAAACCTTGTAAGGGGAAAAACCATGGTGGGAAACATTACCCACAATCAAATGATACTACTATAGATAGTAAATGAATACAATAATGGGGTCTACACATGCAGAAAGGCCAACCACCTAGAGCTCACTGCTCAATCACAAAATAGGAGTCACACTGACTACAGTTGGATGGTTAAATCCAATAACAATGTACTACTTCAATATAGCATCTGCAATGCTGGATTCAGTACCAGTTTAAGCTCTAATCAAACACCTTCATAACCTTTAACAACCTTCCTTCAACCTTTAGATGATATATGCATGATTCACACAAGGATCTTCTTATTTTCGCTCTTCATAAAGATCTCAACATGTACGCATACATTCCAAATAGGATCTTACAATTATTTATAAAAAACCTAAGACCTCATCATTAGGTCGGCTCCCTAAAGATATTGCAATTAAATCAATTACAAAATAAGCCTGGATGCAATACAATATGTCGGCCTCAATACATTTACAATCCAATCAAAGAACCATTTCCAAAATGTGTCTTGCTGATCCAGAACATGATATCTTGTACCAGTCCATAACCGAGACCTATCTGTCGGGAAAAGCAAATATGAGAACCCAATTAGATAAATATGCAATACACCAAATCCAAACATCCAATCCATGTCTTCGACATAACCAAATGATCTCCAGATGATAACAAGTCATTATCAACTTCCTGAGCTATCGGTGAAATATATGAGTTACCAGTGAGACATATACCGATGACTGTACACAAGCCTATATCCATATCGGGACCACAATGTGCTAGTTCAACAACAAACCAATATAACCAGAGTTCCAAATCAACAATGTAGACCTCTAGAAAGACAAGTATAGACATCAATGAAAAAACCAATGCAACACATGATGAAGTCATCCATAATACCAACAATCTCCCCCTTTGGCATTGATGGAAACACTAGATGGAAAAACATCTAAGTGCCAAAAATAGAATGCCAAATACCAACAATCCCCCAAAATAGATCAATACAAAGTTCTGTTCCAAAAATAGAAACAATATATCCAAAACCAAAATACATCACTCGAAGTACAATGTTCAAATCTCCTAGAAGTATAATGTTTTTCCATAGACATCTCTCCCCCTTTGACATCAAATGCCAAAGCAGTTAAGAATCACAAATCAGAACATTACATATAGCTAACTACTCCCCTTGAGCAGTAGCTCTCCTTCATCAAAATCTAGAAAAAGATTTTTTTGTTAGTCCCTTCCGGTTTGATGTCAATCTTCATCATTCAAGTCTCTTCCGGTGGGGTGATTACCCCAAGATTCTCTCTGAGATATTCAAATGTTTCCTTAGGCAAAGGCTTTGTAAAAATATCTGCAATTTTCTCTTTAGTATTCACATAAACTAATCTCACTTCATTTGCTTCAATATTCTCTTTCAGAAAATTATACTTAATAGAAACATGCTTTATCTTAGACTGAAATACCAGATTCTTTGATATATCTATTATTGTTGAGTTATCACTGTAAATAATTACCGGTTCTTTGCATTTTACCTTTACATCCTTCAACATTTGCTTGATCCATAATACCTAAATGCAATTAGGTGCTGCTACAACATATTCTGCTTCAGCTGTAGATAATGATGTATAGGTCTGCTTCTTGTTGATCTATGAAATTAATCTTCTACCAAGAAAGAATGTACCACCAGTGGTACTCTTTCTATCATCTACATATCCTGCCCAATTTGTATCTGTATATGCACATAACTCAAAATTGTCAACCTTAGGATACCATAAACCAAGATTTGTTGTGCCTTGTAGGTACCAGAAAATTCTTTGTACTGCAATTTCATGGTTTTCTTTAGGAATGTTTTGAAATCTTAAAAAAATACACAGTGCATTCATTATATCAGGTCTGGTTTGTGTCAAATCTAGTAACCCTCCAATCATAGATTTGTACCTTGTCGGATTTATAGGAGCTGAATCATCTTTTAATGTTAATTTATCAGTTGTAGTCATAGGAGTACTTACCGGTTTGGAGTTCTCCATTCCAAATTTCTTCAAAAGTTCCCTCAAGTATTTTGTTTGACATATGAATATACCTTTATCTATTTGAGAAATCTGCAAACCTAGAAATTTTTTTATCTCTCTAATCATAGACATTTTGAATTCTTTCTGCATCTTGTTAGAAAAGTCTTTACATAGTTCTTCTTCTCCTCCAAAAATGATGTCATCAAAAAATACTTCAATAACCAAAATGTCATCATTGTTAATTTTGTAATACAAATTACTATCAGCATTACCTTCTGTGTATCCAAGCTTTAGAAGATATTTATCTAGTCTAGCATACCAAGCTCTAGGAGCTTGCTTCAATCCATATAAAGCTTTCCTTAACCTACAAACCATATTCTTATCATCTGTTAATGAAAATCCATCAGACTGCTCAATGTAAACTTCCTCTTCAAGAACTCCATTCAAAAATGCACATTTTACATCCATCTGATAAACTTTATAGTTCTTGCGAGCTGCAAATGCAAGAAATAGTCTTACTGCTTCAATTCTAGCTACTGGTGCAAAGGTTTCATTATAATAAATTCCTTGTTTCTATGAATAACCTTTACAAACTAATCTTTCTTTTTTTATGATTATTTCACCATCTTCATTAAGTTTATTTCTAAATATCCATTTAGTTCCAATTTCATTTTTGTCTTTAGGTCGGGGAATTAATGTCCAAGTATTATTCTTTTCAATCTGTTCTAATTCATCTTCCATTTCTTTTATCCAAAGTTTACCTTGACATGCTTCAACAACAGATGTTTCTTCAACTTGACAAATTAAACATACCTCTTCATTTGGCAATCTTCCTCTTGTCATAACTCCTTGATTTTTATTTCCAATTATCTGATTATCTGACAATAGGTGTCGGTTGATCTTCTTTTATTGCAACAAATGCCCATCCACTATTTGTTGGATCTTCATCAGAGTCATTTGTAACACCTTCATCTGCATAGTAACATGACTTATCTTTGTTTTTCTTAAATTTGTATCTCTGATATTTAGGGTTAGGCTTATATGTTCTCTTTGCTTCTTCTCTTAGTCTTGCATGTCTATCAGGACACCTAGATGCCATATGACCAATTTTATTGCAATTAAGACATTTGAGAGGTGCTTTACCTTCATACACACTTTTTGTTGGACCTTTAGGCATCTTCCTTACAAATAGTGCTTCAAGTTCTTCAAGTTCTTCAAGTTCTTCATTTTCTCTTCTGATATCTTCAAGTTCTTTTGCATAAAGTTCTTTCCAATCAGATTTGTTAGATGATGATGATGATGATGCTTTGAAGGAAATATCGGTCTTTACTATAGAAACAAGACAAAATTCCTCAAGCTCAAATGCTGAAAGTTTCCCAAGCAAAGTGTCTCTAGATTCAGATGTATTAGGTATTGTTCTCAACTCATTAATAGTTGTGACTTTCATTTTGTAAGCCGGTGGAAAATCTCTTAAAACTTTAGAAACAATTTCATCTTCACTTAAAGATCCTCCACAACATTGTATTCCTAAAACAATTTCATTAACTGTTTTCATAAATGCAGAAATTAGTTCATTCTCTTCCATTTTTAAATTTTCTTACTTGACCCGGTAACATTCTAGTTTTGCAAGTTTGATAGTGGAATCTCCTTCATTCAATGTTTCCGGTTTATCCCAAATATCTTTTGTAGTAGATCTGTCTGATAATCCCATGATTTTTTGATCTTATAATGCGCTTAGAAGTGCTTCTCTTGCTTTGCAATCATTCTCCAAGTCTTTAGCCAAGGTCGATAGATTGGGGTTATTCGGACTATGAGCAACATAGCCAATCTTTGTAACATCCCATATATCTCTTCCAATGCAGTTCAGATGTGTTTCCATTTTGATCTTCTATATGCCATAATTAGTTCCATCAAATTTAGGACTGTCTTTTCTGAAGATATTTGTGTTAGCATTTGGAGATTTTTGGTATTTTGTATAGAGATTACATTAATGATATGTTGTCATTGACGTCAATTAAACCGGTAATGGTATTCATGATATTGCTAAAAATTTTGTTTTTGCTAATGGCTAATAACCAGTAAAAGAGCTTTGTGGAACATGTTGTAAACTGATATGCACAATTTGTAAGGTGAACCGATGAACCAATGTAAAGGGTTAAACCATTCTATATAATGTAATTGGTAAAACACTATTAGATGTTAAACCCTAACTAATCAAGTTTGATGGTTTACTATCTGATAAGAAGTAATGATGGAGACACGTGTGATCATTTGATTGAGGATATATTCAAATTGTTTTGGCGCATTTGATCTTGTCCAGGGAAGGAGCAAAGTGGATTGCATCTAATGCATAACGCATGATGGGTTACACAGTCCGATGAAGCATCATCGAGCGGTTGAAATTGTCTTGAAGAATGTGAAGAAGATTGTCATGATTTCTAACTAACGGTCAAAATTGTACCAACTTTTTTGTAATCTTGATGATGAGAATTAGGTTTTTGGTGTGTTAACAACCTAATTGATTTCTATTTAAGGTCGATGAAGTTGATTGTAAAGGTTGTTGGCAAGATTGGTAGGAAACCTGTTGAGTGTGTAATTGCCAAACCGGTGAATAGATCTACACTTTGAGTGAAGGCAAATTGAAGGTTATAGAATGATCTGATCAAGCAAAGGTACTGCTATTTAGAGAGATCAACAAAACTATTGTTTTCTAAAAATTACAACAGAAGTTAAATCCCTTAACCGGGTGAGCTCTAACAAGCTTGGTTAGTCATTAAATACTCTAACAAGGTGGTTCGTTAGCTTGGATTCTTAAATCCTTTAGCGAGGTTACTCTTAACAGGGTATTGTGTTTTTGACAAGCCATATTTGTAAAATCCCTTAATCAGGTGATTCCTAACTGGAATTAGTTCTTAACAAGACTTATTGTAAAGCTCTAACAGGATTTGGCTCTTAATAGGGCAAACTTCAGAAGAGTTTAGATAGCTATCCTCGTGAGTTCCATCTCACCATGGTTTTTACCTATTTGGGTTTTCCACATATAAATATTTGTGTCAAGTGGTGAATACTTTTGTGGTTGTGACTTTATTTGTTGATATGGTTAATTTCTGATAAGGCATGTTATGCAAAAGCATTGAGAGATGAATATGTTGAGTTATGATTGAGCATTGTTGATTTACATAAATGTTGAAGTTGTTTACTATTAAAGTTGTCATAACAGTTAAACTAGTTGATATCAAGTATTCCTATGAATATTGATCTTGATTGAGATATGTTTAATTTGTTTGACTAAGTTTGAGTTTGGGAACTTTGTTTTAGTTTTTCAATATACTGATTCATCCCCCCTCTCAGTATTCTACCAGATACTTATTCTTTCATCATACCATCAATTGGTATCAGAGCAGCTCAAGTCCTCTTAATCTGAAAGCCTAACAGCTTTAGGAAAAGATCTTGTAGATCATGATGAAGAAAGGTATGAAGTTTAACAAAGATAACTATAGAATATGGAGTGATAGGATGGAGATTTACATTAAGAGTCTTGGTAGTCAGTATTGGGAGCATATAAAAAATAAGTATACTACATCTACTGGACCCCTGACTGATGATTAGAAGAAAGAACAACAAGAAAATCACCAAGCATTAGAAGCTATTATCAATTCCATGTCTGATGCTGAATATGCAGATGTTCATGGTCTTGAAACTACACATGAAGTATGGAAGAAATTAGAAGAGATTTATAGAAGTGATGAACATGTTAAGAGGTGTTTTGGAGCTTAGAAATATTGGGAAGATGGGACAATGGAGTGGACATGATATGGGCATGGCTCAATCCATGCAAGATATTCATGAGCAGATTAGGACAGCCCTACTAGACACCTCGCAAAGGATCAAATATAAAATGGATGAAAAGAGAAAGGATATACAATTTGTTGTTGGGGACTTATTCATGGTTTATTTGAACAAAGAAAGGCTTCAGAAAGGTGTCCCTATTAAAATTCAGATGAGGAGGCTTGGACCTTGTAAGGCATTGGCCAAGTATGGAAAAAATGCCTACAAAGTATCTACCTACTCGAAGACATGGCTTTATCTCCTATATTCAATGTTGCAGGCTTGGTGCAGTATAAAGGCACACTTCTAGAGGAATGTAATAGAGTCTTAGAGGTCTCTCAAGCATTTTAAGACCTGTCCTTACCACCTGACACTCAATTATGAATTATGGTACCCTAAACAAGGGGAATTTAACTTGGAAGCATACACTAATGCTAATTGGGCAGGTTGTATTGATGACTAGAAGAGCACAAGTGTTGGTGCATTCTTCCTAGGTGACCGGTTGGTATCATGGCATAGAAAGAAGCAGGATTCAGTCTACCTATCAATTGCTGAAGTAGAATACATTATTGCTGCCACATGCTCCTCTGAGGTGCTTTGGATGAAGCATACCCTCAAGGATATAAAAGTGGACATTTTTTATCCTATTCTCATCTGATGTGATAACTCAAGTGCCATCAATATATCAAATAAATCAATGATGCACTCAAGGAAAAAGCATATAGCCATCAAGTATCATTTTATCAGAGAGAATATTAAAGGATAGGAGGTCATGAAGGAATATGTCCCCACCAGTGAACAAGTGGTAGACATCTTCACCAAACCATTACCAGTAAGCAGTTTTAAGTATTTGATGTTAAGAATCGAGAAGGACAACTGAGAAGGGGGGTGAATCAGTTGTCAATAAATTACAACCCAAAACAAATTATTCCAACTTACAAACCAGTGCTGGTAAAACATATTAGTAGTTATAGAAATGCGGGTATAACTTAATGCATGAAATAGAGAGGAAAACAACATACACAATACATGACACAGAGATTTTGACGTGAAAACCTTGTAAGGGGAAAAACCATGGTGGGAAACATTACCCACAATCAAATGATACTACTGTAGATAGTAAATGAATACAATAATGGGGTCTACACATGCAGAAAGGCCAACCACCTAGAGCTCACTGCTCAATCACAAAATAGGAGTCACACTGACTACAGTTGGATGGTTAAATCCAATAACAATGTACTACTTCAATATAGCATCTGCAATGCTGGATTCAGTACCAGTTTAAGCTCTAATCAAACACCTTCATAACCTTTAACAACCTTCCTTCAACCTTTAGATGATATATGCATGATTCACACAAGGATCTGCTTATTTTCGCTCTTCACAAATATCTCAACATGTACGCATACATTCCAAATAGGATCTTACAATTATTTATAAAAAACCTAAGACCTCATCATTAGGTCGGCTCCCTAAAGATATTACAATTAAATCAATTACAAAATAAGCCTGGATGCAATACAATATGTCGGCCTCAATACATTTACAATCCAATGAAAGAACCATTTCCAAAATGTGTCTTGCTGATCCAGAACATGATATCTTGTACCAGTCCATAACCCAGACCTATCTGTCGGGAAAAGCAAATATGAGAACCCAATTAGATAAATATGCAATACACCAAATCCAAACATCCAATCCATGTCTTCGACATAACCAAATGATCTCCAGATGATAACAAGTCATTATCAACTTCCTGAGCTATCGGTGAAATATATGAGTTACCAGTGAGACATATACCGATGACTGTACACAAGCCTATATCCATATCGGGACCACAATGTGCTAGTTCAACAACAAACCAATATAACCAGAGTTCCAAATCAACAATGTAGACCTCTAGAAAGACAAGTATAGACATCAATGAAAAAACCAATGCAACACATGATGAAGTCATCCATAATACCAACAATCTCCCCCTTTGGCATTGATGGAAACACTAGATGGAAAAACATCTAAGTGCCAAAAATAGAATGCCAAATACCAACAATCCCCCAAAATAGATCAATACAAAGTTCTGTACCAAAAATAGAAACAATATAACCAAAACCAAAATACATCACTCGAAGTACAATGTTCAAATCTCCTAGAAGTATAATGTTTTTCCATAGACATCTCTCCCCCTTTGACATCAAATGCCAAAGAAGTTAAGAATCACAAATCAGAACATTACATATAGCTAACTACTCCCCTTGAGCAATAGCTCTCCTTCATCAAAATCTAGAAAAAGATTTTTTTATTAGTCCCTTCCGGTTTGATTTCAATCTTCATCATTCAAGTCTCTTTCGGTGGGGTGATTACCCCAAGATTCTCTCTGAGATATTCAAATGTTTCCTTAGGCAAAGGCTTAAAAAAATATCTGCAATTTTCTCTTTAGTATTCACATAAACTAATCTCACTTCATTTGCTTCAATATTCTCTTTCAGAAAATTATACTTAATAGAAACATGCTTTATCTTAGAGTGAAATACCAGATTCTTTGATATATCTATTATTGTTGAGTTATCACTGTAAATAATTACCGGTTCTTTGCATTTTACCTTTATATCCTTCAACATTTGCTTGATCCATAATACCTAAATGCAATTAGGTGCTGCTACAACATATTCTGCTTCAGCTGTAGATAATGATGTATAGGTCTGCTTCTTGTTGATCTATGAAATTAATCTTCTACCAAGAAAGAATGTACCACCAGTGGTACTCTTTCTATCATCTAAATATCCTGCCCAATTTGTATCTGTATATGCACATAACTCAAAATTGTCAACCTTAGGATACCATAAACCAAGATTTGTTGTGCCTTGTAGGTACCAGAAAATTCTTTGTACTGCAATTTCATGGTTTTCTTTAGGAATGTTTTGAAATCTTAAAAAAATACACAGTGCATTCATTATATCAGGTCTGGTTTGTGTCAAATCTAGTAACCCTCCAATCATAGATTTGTACCTTGTCGGATTTAAAGGAGCTGAATCATCTTTTAATGTTAATTTATCAGTTGTAGTCATAGGAGTACTTACCGGTTTGGAGTTCTCCATTCCAAATTTCTTCAAAAGTTCCCTCAAGTATTTTGTTTGACATATGAATATACCTTTATCTATTTGAGAAATCTGCAAACCTAGAAATTTTTTTATCTCTCTAATCATAGACATTTTGAATTCTTTCTGCATCTTGTTAGAAAAGTCTTTACATAGTTCTTCTTCTCCTCCAAAAATGATGTCATCAAAAAATACTTCAATAACCAAAATGTCATCATTGTTAATTTTGTAATACAAATTACTGTCAGCATTACCTTCTGTGTATCCAAGCTTTAGAAGATATTTATCTAGTCTAGCATACCAAGCTCTAGGAGCTTGCTTCAATCCATATAAAGCTTTCCTTAACCTACAAACCATATTCTTATCATCTGTTAATGAAAATCCATCAGACTGCTCAATGTAAACTTCCTCTTCAAGAACTCCATTCAAAAATGCACATTTTACATCCATCTGATAAACTTTATAGTTCTTGCGAGCTGCAAATGCAAGAAATAGTCTTACTGCTTCAATTCTAGCTACTGGTGCAAAGGTTTCATTATAATAAATTCCTTGTTTCTATGAATAACCTTTACAAACTAATCTTTCTTTTTTTATGATTATTTCACCATCTTCATTAAGTTTATTTCTAAATATCCATTTAGTTCCAATTTCATTTTTGTCTTTAGGTCGGGGAATTAATGTCCAAGTATTATTCTTTTCAATCTGTTCTAATTCATCTTCCATTTCTTTTATCCAAAGTTTACCTTGACATGCTTCAACAACAGATGTTTCTTCAACTTGACAAATTAAACATACCTCTTCATTTGGCAATCTTCCTCTTGTCATAACTCCTTGATTTTTATTTCCAATTATCTGATTATCTGACAATAGGTGTCGGTTGATCTTCTTTTATTGCAACAAATGCCCATCCACTATTTGTTGGATCTTCATCAGAGTCATTTGTAACACCTTCATCTGCATAGTAACATGACTTATCTTTGTTTTTCTTAAATTTGTATCTCTGATATTTAGGGTTAGGCTTATATGTTCTCTTTGCTTCTTCTCTTAGTCTTGCATGTCTATCAGGACACCTAGATGCCATATGACCAATTTTATTGCAATTAAGACATTTGAGAGGTGCTTTACCTTCATACACACTTTTTGTTGGACCTTTAGGCATCTTCCTTACAAATAGTGCTTCAAGTTCTTCAAGTTCTTCAAGTTCTTCATTTTCTCTTCTGATATCTTCAAGTTCTTTTGCATAAAGTTCTTTCCAATCAGATTTGTTAGATGATGATGATGATGATGCTTTGAAGGAAATATCGGTCTTTACTATAGCAACAAGACAAAATTCCTCAAGCTCAAATGCTGAAAGTTTTCCAAGCAAAGTGTCTCTAGATTCTGATGTATTAGGTATTGTTCTCAACTCATTAATAGTTGTGACTTTCATTTTGTAAGCCAATGGAAAAGCTCTTAAAACTTTAGAAACAATTTCATCTTCACTTAAAGATCCTCCACAACATTGTATTCCTAAAACAATTTCATTAACTGTTTTCATAAATGCAGAAATTAGTTCATCCTCTTCCATTTTTAAATTTTCTTACTTGACCCGGTAACATTCTAGTTTTGCAATTTTGATAGTGGAATCTCCTTCATTCAATGTTTCCGGTTTATCCAAAATATCTTTTGTAGTAGATCTGTCTGATAATCCCATGATTTTTTCATCTTATAATGCGCTTAGAAGTGCTTCTCTTGCTTTGCAATCATTCTCCAAGTCTTTAGCCAAGGTCGATAGATTGGGGTTATTCGGACTATGAGCAACATAGCCAATCTTTGTAACATCCCATATATCTCTTCCAATGCAGTTCATATGTGTTTCCATTTTGATCTTCTATATGCCATAATTAGTTCCATCAAATTTAGGATTGTCTTTTCTGAAGATATTTGTGTTAGCATTTGGAGATTTTTGGTATTTTGTATAGAGATTACATTAATGATATGTTGTCATTGACGTCAATTAAACCGGTAATGGTATTCATGATATTGCTAAAAATTTTGTTTTTGCTAATGGCTAATAACCAGTAAAAGAGCTTTGTGGAACATGTTGTAAACTGATATGCACAATTTGTAAGGTGAACCGATGAACCAATGTAAAGGGTTAAACCATTCTATATAATGTAATTGGTAAAACACTATCAGATGTTAAACCCTAACTAATCAAGTTTGATGGTTTATTATCTGATAAGAAGTAATGATGGAGACACGTGTGATCATTTGATTGAGGATATATTCAAATTGTTTTGGCGCATTTGATCTTGTCCAGGGAAGGAGCAAAGTGGATTGCATCTAATGCATAACGCATGATGGGTTACACAGTCCGATGAAGCATCATCGAGCGGTTGAAATTGTCTTGAAGAATGTGAAGAAGATTGTCATGATTTCTAACTAACGGTCAAAATTGTACCAACTTTTTTGTAATCTTGATGATGAGAATTAGGTTTTTGGTGTGTTAACAACCTAATTGATTTCTATTTAAGGTCGATGAAGTTGATTGTAAAGGTTGTTGGCAAGATTGGTAGGAAACCTGTTGAGTGTGTAATTGCCAAACCGGTGAATAGATCTACACTTTGAGTGAAGGCAAATTGAAGGTTATAGAATGATCTGATCAAGCAAAGGTATTGCTATTTAGAGAGATCAACAAAACTATTGTTTTCTAAAAATTACAACAGAAGTTAAATCCCTTAACCGGGTGAGCTCTAACAAGCTTGGTTAGTCATTAAATCCTCTAACAAGGTGGTTCGTTAGCTTGGATTCTTAAATCCTTTAGCGAGGTTACTCCTAACAGGGTATTGTGTTTTTGACAAGCCATATTTGTAAAATCCCTTAATCAGGTGATTCCTAACTGGAATTAGTTCTTAACAAGACTTATTGTAAAGCTCTAACAGGATTTGCCTCTTAATAGGGCAAACTTCAGAAGAGTTTAGATAGCTATCCTCGTGAGTTCCATCTCACCATGGTTTTTACCTATTTGGGTTTTCCACATATAAATATTTGTGTCAAGTGGTGAATACTTTTGTGGTTGTGACTTTATTTGTTGATATGGTTAATTTCTGATAAGGCATGTTATGCAAAAGCATTGAGAGATGAATATGTTGAGTTATGATTGAGCATTGTTGATTTACATAAATGTTGAAGTTGTTTACTATTAAAGTTGTCATAACAGTTAAACTAGTTGATATCAAGTATTCCTATGAATATTGATCTTGATTGAGATATGTTTAATTTGTTTGACTAAGTTTGAGTTTGGGAACTTTGTTTTAGTTTTTCAATATACTGATTCATCCCCCCTCTCAGTATTCTACTAGATACTTATTCTTTCATCATACCATCAATTGGTATCAGAGCAGCTCAAGTCCTCTTAATCTGAAAGCCTAACAGCTTCAGGAAAAGATCTTGTAGATCATGATGAAGAAAGGTATGAAGTTTAACAAAGATAACTATAGAATATGTAGTGATAGGATGGAGATTTACATTAAGAGTCTTGGTAGTCAGTATTGGGAGCATATAAAAAATAAGTATACTACATCTATTGGACCCCTGACTGATGATCAGAAGAAAGAACAACAAGAAAATCACCAAGCATTAGAAGCTATTATCAATTCCATGTCTGATGCTGAATATGTAGATGTTCATGGTCTTGAAACTACACATGAAGTATGGAAGAAATTAGAAGAGATTTATAGAAGTGATGAACATGTTAAGAGGTGTTTTGGAGCTTAGAAATATTGGGAAGATGGGACAATGGAGTGGACATGATATGGGCATGGCTCAATCCATGCAAGATATTCATGAGCAGGTTAGGACAGCCCTACTAGACACCTCTCAAAGGTTCAAATATAAAATGGATGAAAAGAGAAAGGATATACAATTTGTTGTTGGGGACTTATTCATGGTTTATTTGAACAAAGAAAGGCTTCAGAAAGGTGTCCCTATTAAAATTCAGATGAGGAGGCTTGGACCTTGTAAGGCATTGGCCAAGTATGGAAAAAATGCCTACAAAGTATCTACCTACTCGAAGACATGGCTTTATCTCCTATATTCAATGTTGCAGGCTTGGTGCAGTATAAAGGCACACTTCTAGAGGAATGCAATAGAGTCTTAGAGGTCTCTCAAGCATTTTAAGACCTGTCCTTACCACCTGACACTCAATTATGAATTATGGTACCCTAAACAAGGGGAATTTAACTTGGAAGCATACACTAATGCTAATTGGGCAGGTTGTATTGATGACTAGAAGAGCACAAGTGTTGGTGCATTCTTCCTAGGTGATCGGTTGGTATCATGGCATAGAAAGAAGTAGGATTCAGTCTACCTATCAATTGCTGAAGTAG
Organism: Cryptomeria japonica; assembly: GCF_030272615.1. NCBI lineage: Eukaryota > Viridiplantae > Streptophyta > Pinopsida > Cupressales > Cupressaceae > Cryptomeria > Cryptomeria japonica. Next base: position 218,515,454 of record NC_081411.1, on the reverse strand, counting down.
AATACATTATTGCTGCCACATGCTCCTCTGAGGTGCTTTGGATGAAGCATACCCTCAAGGATATAAAAGTGGACATTTTTTATCCTATTCTCATCTGATGTGATAACTCAAGTGCCATCAATATATCAAATAAATCAATGGTGCACTCAAGGAAAAAGCATATAGCCATCAAGTATCATTTTATCAGAGAGAATATTAAAGGACAGGAGGTCATGAAGGAATATGTCCCCACCAGTGAACAAGTGGTAGACATCTTCACCAAACCATTACCAGTAAGCAGTTTTAAGTATTTGATGTTAAGAATCGAGAAGGACAACTGAGAAGGGGGGTGAATCAGTTGTCAATAAATTACAACCCAAAACAAATTATTCCAACTTACAAACCAGTGCTGGTAAAACATATTAAGAGTTATAGAAATGCCGGTATAACTTAATGCATGAAATAGAGAGGAAAACAACATACACAATACATGACACAGAGATTTTGACGTGAAAACCTTGTAAGGGGAAAAACCATGGTGGGAAACATTACCCACAATCAAATGATACTACTGTAGATAGTAAATGAATACAATAATGGGGTCTACACATGCAGAAAGGCCAACCACCTAGAGCTCACTGCTCAATCACAAAATAGGAGTCACACTGACTACAGTTGGATGGTTAAATCCAATAACAATGTACTACTTCAATATAGCATCTGCAATGCTGGATTCAGTACCAGTTTAAGCTCTAATCAAACACCTTCATAACCTTTAACAACCTTCCTTCAACTTTTAGATGATATATGCATGATTCACACAAGGATCTGCTTATTTTCGCTCTTCACAAAGATCTCAACATGTACGCATACATTCCAAATAGGATCTTACAATTATTTATAAAAAACCTAAGACCTCATCATTAGGTCGGCTCCCTAAAGATATTACAATTAAATCAATTACAAAATAAGCCTAGATGCAATACAATATGTCGGCCTCAATACATTTACACATTATCCAATCAAAGAACCATTTCCAAAATGTGTCTTGCTGATCCAGAACATGATATCTTGTACCAGTCCATAACCTAGACCTATCTGTCGGGAAAAGCAAATATGAGAACCCAATTAGATAAATATGCAATACACCAAATCCAAACATCCAATCCATGTCTTCGACATAACCAAATGATCTCCAGATGATAACAAGTCATTATCAACTTCCTGAGCTATCGGTGAAATATATGAGTTACCAGTGAGACATATACCGATGACTATACACAAGCCTATATCCATATCGGGACCACAATGTGCTAGTTCAACAACAAACCAATATAACCAGAGTTCCAAATCAACAATGTAGACCTCTAGAAAGACAAGTATAGACATCAATGAAAAAACCAATGCAACACATGATGAAGTCATCCATAATACCAACAATCTCCCCCTTTGGCATTGATGGAAACACTAGATGGAAAAACATCTAAGTGCCAAAAATAGAATGCCAAATACCAACAATCCCCCAAAATAGATCAATACAAAGTTCTGTACCAAAAATAGAAACAATATAACCAAAACCAAAATACATCTCTCGAAGTACAATGTTCAAATCTCCTATAAGTATAATGTTTTTCCATAGACATCTCTCCCCCGTTGACATCAAATGCCAAAGCAGTTAAGAATCACAAATCAGAACATTACATATAGCTAACTACTCCCCTTGAGTAGTAGCTCTCCTTCATCAAAATCTAGAAAAAGATTTTTTTGTTAGTCCCTTCCGGTTTGATGTCAATCTTCATCATTCAAGTCTCTTCCGGTGGGGTGATTACCCCAAGATTCTCTCTGAGATATTCAAATGTTTCCTTAGGCAAAGGCTTTGTAAAAATATCTGAAATTTTCTCTTTAGTATTCACATAAACTAATCTCACTTCATTTGCTTCAATATTTTCTTTCAGAAAATTATACTTAATAGAAACATGCTTTATCTTAGAGTGAAATACCAGATTCTTTGATATATCTATTATTGTTGAGTTATCACTGTAAATAATTACCGGTTCTTTGCATTTTACCTTTATATCCTTCAACATTTGCTTGATCCATAATACCTAAATGCAATTAGGTGCTGCTACAACATATTCTGCTTCAGCTGTAGATAATGATGTATAGGTCTGCTTCTTGTTGATCTATGAAATTAATCTTCTACCAAGAAAGAATGTACCACCAGTGGTACTCTTTCTATCATCTACATATCCTGCCCAATTTGTATCTGTATATGCACATAACTCAAAATTGTCAACCTTAGGATACCATAAACCAAGATTTGTTGTGCCTTGTAGGTACCAGAAAATTCTTTGTACTGCAATTTCATGATTTTCTTTAGGAATGTTTTGAAATCTTAAAAAAATACAGAGTGCATTCATTATATAAGGTCTGGTTTGTGTCAAATCTAGTAACCCTCCAATCATAGATTTGTACCTTGTCGGATTTATAGGAGCTGAATCATCTTTTAATGTTAATTTATCAGTTGTAGCCATAGGAGTACTTACCGGTTTGGAGTTCTCCATTCCAAATTTCTTCAAAAGTTCCCTCAAGTATTTTGTTTGACATATGAATATACCTTTATCTCTTTGAGAAATCTGCAAACCTAGAAAATTTTTTATCTCTCTAATCATAGACATTTTGAATTCTTTCTGCATCTTTTTAGAAAAGTCTTTACATAGTTCTTCTTCTCCTCCAAAAATGATGTCATCAAAAAATACTTCAATAACCAAAATGTCATCATTGTTAATTTTGTAATACAAATTACTGTCAGCATTACCTTCTGTGTATCCAAGCTTTAGAAGATATTTATCTAGTCTAGCATACCAAGCTCTAGGAGCTTGCTTCAATCCATATAAAGCTTTCCTTAACCTGCAAACCATATTCTTATCATCTGTTAATGAAAATCCATCAGACTGCTCAATGTAAACTTCCTCTTCAAGAACTCCATTCAAAAATGCACATTTTACATCCATCTGATAAACTTTATAGTTCTTGCGAGCTGCAAATGCAAGAAATAGTCTTACTGCTTCAATTCTAGCTACTGGTGCAAAGGTTTCATTATAATAAATTCCTTGTTTCTATGAATAACCTTTACAAACTAATCTTTCTTTTTTTATGATTATTTCACCATCTTCATTAAGTTTATTTCTAAATATCCATTTAGTTCCAATTTCATTTTTGTCTTTAGGTCGGGGAATTAATGTCCAAGTATTATTCTTTTCAATCTGTTCTAATTCATCTTCCATTTCTTTTATCCAAAGTTTACCTTGACATGCTTCAACAACAGATGTTTCTTCAACTTGACAAATTAAACATACCTCTTCATTTGGCAATCTTCCTCTTGTCATAACTCGATTTTTATTTCCAATTATCTGATTATCTGACAATAGGTGTCGGTTGATCTTCTTTTATTGCAACAAATGCCCATCCACTATTTGTTGGATCTTCATCAGAGTCATTTGTAACACCTTCATCTGCATAGTAACATGACTTATCTTTGTTTTTCTTAAATTTGTATCTCTGATATTTAGGGTTAGGCTTATATGTTCTATTTGCTTCTTCTCTTAGTCTTGCATGTCTATCAGGACACCTAGATGCCATATGACCAATTTTATTGCAATTAAGACATTTGAGAGGTGCTTTACCTTCATACACACTTTTTGTTGGACCTTTAGGCATCTTCCTTACAAATAGTGCTTCAAGTTCTTCAAGTTCTTCAAGTTCTTCATTTTCTCTTCTGATATCTTCAAGTTCTTTTGCATAAAGTTCTTTCCAATCAGATTTGTTAGATGATGATGATGATGATGCTTTGAAGGAAATATCGGTCTTTACTATAGCACCAAGACAAAATTCCTCAAGCTCAAATGCTGAAAGTTTTCCAAGCAAAGTGTCTCTAGATTCTGATGTATTAGGTATTGTTCTCAACTCATTAATAGTTGTGACTTTCATTTTGTAAGCCGCTGGAAAAGCTCTTAAAACTTTAGAAGCAATTTCATCTTCACTTAAAGATCCTCCACAACATTGTATTCCTAAAACAATTTCATTAACTGTTTTCATAAATGCAGAAATTAGTTCATCCTCTTCCATTTTTAAATTTTCTTACTTGACCCGGTAACATTCTAGTTTTGCAATTTTGATAGTGGAATCTCCTTCATTCAATGTTTCCGGTTTATCCCAAATATCTTTTCTAGTAGATCTGTCTGATAATCCCATGATTTTTTGATCTTATAATGCGCTTAGAAGTGCTTCTCTTGCTTTGCAATCATTCTCCAAGTCTTTAGCCAAGGTCGATAGATTGGGGTTATTCGGACTATGAGCAACATAGCCAATCTTTGTAACATCCCATATATCTCTTCCAATGCAGTTCAGATGTGTTTCCATTTTGATCTTCTATATGCCATAATTAGTTCCATCAAATTTAGGACTGTCTTTTCTGAAGATATTTGTGTTAGCATTTGGAGATTTTTGGTATTTTGTATAGAGATTATATTAATGATATGTTGTCATTGACGTCAATTAAACCGGTAATGGTATTCATGATATTGCTAAAAATTTTGTTTTTTCTAATGGCTAATAATCAGTAAAAGAGCTTTGTGGAACATGTTGTAAACCGATATGCACAATTTGTAAGGTGAACCGATGAACCAATGTAAAGGGTTAAACCATTCTATATAATGTAATTGGTAAAACACTATCAGATGTTAAACCCTAACTAATCACGTTTGATGGTTTATTATCTGATAAGCAGTAATGATGGAGACACGTGTGATCATTTGATTGAGGATATATTCAAATTGTTTTGGCGCATTTGATCTTGTCCAGGGAAGGAGCAAAGTGGATTGCATCTAATGCATAATGCATGATGGGTTACACAGTCCGATGAAGCATCATCGAGCGGTTGAAATTGTCTTGAAGAATGTGAAGAAGATTGTCACGATTTCTAACTAACGGTCAAAATTGTACCAACTTTTTTGTAATCTTGATGATGAGAATTAGGTTTTTGGTGTGTTAACAACCTAATTGATTTCTATTTAAGGTCGATGAAGTTGATTGTAAAGGTTGTTGGCAAGATTGGTAGGAAACCTGTTGAGTGTGTAATTGCCAAACCGGTGAATAGATCTCCACTTTGAGTGAAGGCAAATTGAAGGTTATAGAATGATGTGATCAAGCAAAGGTAGTGCTATTTAGAGAGATCAACAAAACTATTGTTTTCTAAAAATTACAACAGAAGTTAAATCCCTTAACCGGGTGAGCTCTAACAAGCTTGGTTAGTCATTAAATCCTCTAACAAGGTGGTTCGTTAGCTTGGATTCTTAAATCCTTTAGCGAGGTTACTCCTAACAGGGTATTGTGTTTTTGACAAGCCATATTTGTAAAATCCCTTAATCAGGTGATTCCTAACTGGAATTAGTTCTTAACAAGACTTATTGTAAAGCTCTAACAGGATTTGCCTCTTAATAGGGCAAACTTCAGAAGAGTTTAGATAGCTATCCTCGTGAGTTCCATCTCACCATGGTTTTTACCTATTTGGGTTTTCCACGTATAAATATTTGTGTCAAGTGGTGAATACTTTTGTGGTTGTGACTTTATTTGTTGATATGGTTAATTTCTGATAAGGCATGTTATGCAAAAGCATTGAGAGATGAATATGTTGAGTTATGATTGAGCATTGTTGATTTACATAAATGTTGAAGTTGTTTACTATTAAAGTTGTCATAACAGTTAAACTAGTTGATATCAAGTATTCCTATGAATATTGATCTTGATTGAGATATGTTTAATTTGTTTGACTAAGTTTGAGTTTGGGAACTTTGTTTAAGTTTTTCAATATACCGATTCATCCCCCCTCTCAGTATTCTACCAGATACTTATTCTTTCATCATACCATCAATTGGTATCAGAGCAGCTCAAGTCCTCTTAATCTAAAAGCCTAACAGCTTGAGGAAAAGATCTTGTAGATCATGATGAAGAAAGGTATGAAGTTTAACAAAGATAACTATAGAATATGGAGTGATAGGATGGAGATTTACATTAAGAGTCTTGGTAGTCAGTATTGGGAGCATATAAAAAATAAGTATACTACATCTACTGGACCCCTGACTGATGATCAGAAGAAAGAACAACAAGAAAATCACCAAGCATTAGAAGCTATTATCAATTCCATGTCTGATGCTCAATATGTAGATGTTCATGGTCTTGAAACTACACATGAAGTATGGAAGAAATTAGAAGAGATTTATAGAAGTGATGAACATGTTAAGATGTGTTTTGGAGCTTAGAAATATTGGGAAGATGGGACAATGGAGTGGACATGATATGGGCATGGCTCAATCCATGCAAGATATTCATGAGCAGGTTAGGACAGCCCTACTAGACACCTCTCAAAGGATCAAATATAAAATGGATGAAAAGAGAAAGGATATACAATTTGTTGTTGGGGACTTATTCATGGTTTATTTGAACAAAGAAAGGCTTCAGAAAGGTGTCCCTATTAAAATTCAGATGAGGAGGCTTGGACCTTGTAAGGCATTGGCCAAGTATGGAAAAAATGCCTACAAAGTATCTACCTACTCGAAGACATGGCTTTATCTCCTATATTCAATGTTGCAGGCTTGGTGCAGTATAAAGGCACACTTCTAGAGGAATGTAATAGAGTCTTAGAGGTCTCTCAAGCATTTTAAGACCTGTCCTTACCACCTGACACTCAATTATGAATTATGGTACCCTAAACAAGGGGAATTTAACTTGGAAGCATACACTAATGCTAATTGGGCAGGTTGTATTGATGACTAGAAGAGCACAAGTGTTGGTGCATTCTTCCTAGGTGACCGGTTGGTATCATGGCATAGAAAGAAGCAGGATTCAGTCTACCTATCAATTGCTGAAGTAGAATACATTATTGCTGCCACATGCTCCTCTGAGGTGCTTTGGATGAAGCATACCCTCAAGGATATAAAAGTTGACATTTTTTATCCTATTCTCATCTGATGTGATAATTCAAGTGCCATCAATATATCAAATAAATCAATGATGCACTCAAGGAAAAAGCATATAGCCATCAAGTATCATTTTATCAGAGAGAATATTAAAGGACAGGAGGTCATGAAGGAATATGTCCCCACCAGTGAACAAGTGGTAGACATCTTCACCAAACCATTACCAGTAAGCAGTTTTAAGTATTTGATGTTAAGAATCGAGAAGGACAACTGAGAAGGGGGGTGAATCAGTTGTCAATAAATTACAACCCAAAACAAATTATTCCAACTTACAAACCAGTGCTGGTAAAACATATTAGTAGTTATAGAAATCCCGGTATAACTTAATGCATGAAATAGAGAGGAAAACAACATACACAATACATGACACAGAGATTTTGACATGAAAACCTTGTAAGGGGAAAAACCATGGTGGGAAACATTACCCACAATCAAATGATACTACTGTAGATAGTAAATGAATACAATAATGGGGTCTACACATGCAGAAAGGCCAACCACCTAGAGCTCACTGCTCAATCACAAAATAGGAGTCACACTGACTACAGTTGGATGGTTAAATCCAATAACAATGTACTACTTCAATATAGCATCTGCAATGCTGGATTCAGTACCAGTTTAAGCTCTAATCAAACACCTTCATAACCTTTAACAACCTTCCTTCAACCTTTAGATGATATATGCATGATTCACACAAGGATCTGCTTATTTTCGCTCTTCACAAAGATCTCAACATGTACGCATACATTCCAAATAGGATCTTACAATTATTTATAAAAAACCTAAGACCTCATCATTAGGTCGGCTCCCTAAAGATATTACAATTAAATCAATTACAAAATCAGCCTGGATTCAATACAATATGTCGGCCTCAATACATTTACACATTATCCAATCAAAGAACCATTTCCAAAATGTGTCTTGCTAATCCAGAACATGATATCTTGTACCAGTCCATAACCTAGACCTATCTGTTGGGAAAAGCAAATATGAGAACCCAATTAGATAAATATGCAATACACCAAATCCAAACATCCAATCCATGTCTTCGACATAACCAAATGATCTCCAGATGATAACAAGTCATTATCAACTTCTTGAGCTATCGGTGAAATATATGAGTTACCAGTGAGACATATACCGATGACTGTACACAAGCCTATATCCATATTGGGACCACAATGTGCTAGTTCAACAACAAACCAATATAACCAGAGTTCCAAATCAACAATGTAGACCTCTAGAAAGACAAGTATAGACATCAATGAAAAAACCAATGCAACACATGATGAAGTCATCCATAATACCAACAATCTCCCCCTTTGGCATTGATGGAAACACTAGATGGAAAAACATCTAAGTGCCAAAAATAGAATGCCAAATACCAACAATCCCCCAAAATAGATCAATACAAAGTTCTGTACCAAAAATAGAAACAATATAACCAAAACCAAAATACATCACTCAAAGTACAATGTTCAAATCTCCTAGAAGTATAATGTTTTTCCATAGACATCTCTCCCCCTTTGACATCAAATGCCAAAGCAGTTAAGAATCACAAATCAGAACATTACATATAGCTAACTACTCCCCTTGAGCAGTAGCTCTCCTTCATCAAAATCTAGAAAAAGATTTTTTTGTTAGTCCCTTCCAGTTTGATGTCAATCTTCATCATTCAAGTCTCTTCCGGTGGGGTGATTACCCCAAGATTCTCTCTGAGATATTCAAATGTTTCCTTAGGCAAAGGCTTTGTAAAAATATCTGCAATTTTCTCTTTAGTATTCACATAAACTAATCTCACTTCATTTGCTTCAATATTCTCTTTCAGAAAATTATACTTAATAGAAACACGCTTTATCTTAGAGTGAAATACCAGATTCTTTGATATATCTATTATTGTTGAGTTATCACTGTAAATAATTACCGGTTCTTTGCATTTTACCTTTATATCCTTCAACATTTGCTTGATCCATAATACCTAAATGCAATTAGGTGCTGCTACAACATATTCTGCTTCAGCTGTAGATAATGATGTATAGGTCTGCTTCTTGTTGATCTATGAAATTAATCTTCTACCAAGAAAGAATGTACCACCAGTGGTACTCTTTCTATCATCTACATATCCTGCCCAATTTGTATCTGTATATGCACATAACTCAAAATTGTCAACCTTAGGATACCATAAACCAAGATTTGTTGTGCCTTGTAGGTACCAGAAAATTCTTTGTACTGCAATTTCATGGTTTTCTTTAGGAATGTTTTGAAATCTTAAAAAAATACACAGTGCATTCATTATATCAGGTCTGGTTTGTGTCAAATCTAGTAACCCACCAATCATAGATTTGTACCTTGTCAGATTTATAGGAGCTGAATCATCTTTTAATGTTAATTTATCAGTTGTAGTCATAGGAGTACTTACCGGTTTGGAGTTCTCCATTCCAAATTTCTTCAAAAGTTCCTTCAAGTATTTTGTTTGACATATGAATATACCTTTATCTCTTTGAGAAATCTGCAAACCTAGAAATTTTTTTATCTCTCTAATCATAGACATTTTGAATTCTTTCTGCATCTTGTTAGAAAAGTCTTTACATAGTTCTTCTTCTCCTCCAAAAATGATGTCATCAAAAAATACTTCAATAACCAAAATGTCATCATTGTTAATTTTGTAATACAAATTACTGTCAGCATTACCTTCTGTGTATCCAAGCTTTAGAAGATATTTATCTAGTCTAGCATACCAAGCTCTAGGAGCTTGCTTCAATCCATATAAAGCTTTCCTTAACCTGCAAACCATATTCTTATCATCTGTTAATGAAAATCCATCAGACTGCTCAATGTAAACTTCCTCTTCAAGAACTCCATTCAAAAATGCACATTTTACATCCATCTGATAAACTTTATAGTTCTTGCGAGCTGCAAATGCAAGAAATAGTCTTACTGCTTCAATTCTAGCTACTGGTGCAAAGGTTTCATTATAATAAATTCCTTGTTTCTATGAATAACCTTTACAAACTAATCTTTCTTTTTTTATGATTATTTCACCATCTTCATTAAGTTTATTTCTAAATATCCATTTAGTTCCAATTTCATTTTTGTCTTTAGGTCGGGGAATTAATGTCCAAGTATTATTCTTTTCAATCTGTTCTAATTCATCTTCCATTTCTTTTATCCAAAGTTTACCTTGACATGCTTCAACAACAGATGTTTCTTCAACTTGACAAATTAAACATACCTCTTCATTTGGCAATCTTCCTCTTGTCATAACTCCTTGATTTTTATTTCCAATTATCTGATTATCTGACAATAGGTGTCGGTTGATCTTCTTTTATTGCAACAAATGCCCATCCACTATTTGTTGGATCTTCATCAGAGTCATTTGTAACACCTTCATCTGCATAGTAACATGACTTATCTTTGTTTTTCTTAAATTTGTATCTCTGATATTTAGGGTTAGGCTTATATGTTCTCTTTGCTTCTTCTCTTAGTCTTGCATGTCTATCAGGACACCTAGATGCCATATGACCAATTTTATTGCAATTAAGACATTTGAGAGGTGCTTTAACTTCATACACACTTTTTGTTGGACCTTTAGGCATCTTCCTTACAAATAGTGCTTCAAGTTCTTCAAGTTCTTCAAGTTCTTCATTTTCTCTTCTGATATCTTCAAGTTCTTTTGCATAAAGTTCTTTCCAATCAGATTTGTTAGATGATGATGATGATGATGCTTTGAAGGAAATATCGGTCTTTACTATAGCAACAAGACAAAATTCCTCAAGCTCAAATGCTAAAATTTTTCCAAGCAAAGTGTCTCTAGATTCTAATGTATTAGGTATTGTTCTCAACTCATTAATAGTTGTGACTTTCATTTTGTAAGCCGGTGGAAAAGCTCTTAAAACTTTAGAAACAATTTCATCTTCACTTAAAGATCCTCCACAACATTGTATTCCTAAAACAATTTCATTAACTGTTTTCATAAATGCAGAAATTAGTTCATCCTCTTCCATTTTTAAATTTTCTTACTTGACCTGGTAACATTCTAGTTTTGCAATTTTGATAGTGGAATCTCCTTCATTCAATGTTTCCGGTTTATCCCAAATATCTTTTGTAGTAGATCTGTCTGATAATCCCATGATTTTTTCATCTTATAATGCGCTTAGAAGTGCTTCTCTTTCTTTGCAATCATTCTCCAAGTCTTTAGCCAAGGTCGATAGATTGGGGTTATTCGGACTATGAGCAACATAGCCAATCTTTGTAACATCCCATATATCTCTTCCAATGCAGTTCAGATGTGTTTCCATTTTGATCTTCTATATGCCATAATTAGTTACATCAAATTTAGGACTGTCTTTTCTAAAGATATTTGTGTTAGCATTTGGAGATTTTTGGTATTTTGTATAGAGATTACATTAATGATATGTTGTCATTGACGTCAATTAAACCGGTAATGGTATTCATGATATTGCTAAAATTTTTGTTTTTGCTAATGGCTAATAACCAGTAAAAGAGCTTTGTGGAACATGTTGTAAACCGATATGCACAATTTGTAAGGTGAACCGATGAACCAATGTAAAGGGTTAAACCATTCTATATAATGTAATTGGTAAAACACTATCAGATGTTAAACCCTAACTAATCAAGTTTGATGGTTTATTATCTGATAAGCAGTAATGATGGAGACACGTGTGGTCATTTGATTGAGGATATATTCAAATTGTTTTGGCGCATTTGATCTTGTCCAGGGAAGGAGCAAAGTGGATTGCATCTAATGCATAACGCATGATGGGTTACACAGTCCGATGAAGCATCATCGAGCGGTTGAAATTGTCTTGAAGAATGTGAAGAAGATTGTCATGATTTCTAACTAACGGTCAAAATTGTACCAACTTTTTTGTAATCTTGATGATGAGAATTAGGTTTTTGGTGTGTTAACAACCTAATTGATTTCTATTTAAGGTCGATGAAGTTGATTGTAAAGGTTGTTGGCAAGATTGGTAGGAAACCTGTTGAGTGTGTAATTGCCAAACCGGTGAATAGATCTGCACTTTGAGTGAAGGCAAATTGAAGGTTATAGAATGATCTGATCAAGCAAAGGTAGTGCTATTTAGAGAGATCAACAAAACTATTGTTTTCTAAAAATTACAACAGAAGTTAAATCCCTTAACCGGGTGAGCTCTAACAAGCTTGGTTAGTCATTAAATCCTCTAACAAGGTGGTTCGTTAGCTTGGATTCTTAAATCCTTTAGCGAGGTTACTCCTAACAGGGTATTGTGTTTTTGACAAGCCATATTTGTAAAATCCCTTAATCAGGTGATTCCTAACTGGAATTAGTTCTTAACAAGACTTATTGTAAAGCTCTAACAGGATTTGGCTCTTAATAGGGCAAACTTCAGAAGAGTTTAGATAGCTATCCTCGTGAGTTCCATCTCACCATGGTTTTTACCTATTTGGGTTTTCCACGTATAAATATTTGTGTCAAGTGGTGAATACTTTTGTGGTTGTGACTTTATTTGTTGATATGGTTAATTTCTGATAAGGCATGTTATGCAAAAGCTTTGAGAGATGAATATGTTGAGTTATGATTGAGCATTGTTGATTTACATAAATGTTGAAGTTGTTTACTGTTAAAGTTGTCATAACAGTTAAACTAGTTGATATCAAGTATTCCTATGAATATTGATCTTGATTGAGATATGTTTAATTTGTTTGACTAAGTTTGAGTTTGCGAACTTTGTTTTAGTTTTTCAATATACTGATTCATCCCCCCTCTCAGTATTCTACCAGATACTTATTCTTTCATCATACCATCAATTGGTATCAGAGCAGCTCAAGTCCTCTTAATCTAAAAGCCTAACAGCTTGAGGAAAAGATCTTGTAGATCATGATGAGGAAAGGTATGAAGTTTAACAAAGATAACTATAGAATATGGAGTGATAGGATGGAGATTTACATTAAGAGTCTTGGTAGTCAGTATTGGGAGCATATAAAAAATAAGTATACTACATCTACTGGACCCCTGACTGATGATCAGAAGAAAGAACAACAAGAAAATCACCAAGCATTAGAAGCTATTATCAATTCCATGTCTGATGCTGAATATGTAGATGTTCATGGTCTTGAAACTACACATGAAGTATGGAAGAAATTAGAAGAGATTTATAGAAGTGATGAATATGTTAAGAGGAAAGTTTGATGACATGAGAATGTCTAAAGGTGAGAACATCCAGCAGTATGATCAAAGGATTAAAGAGATAGTTGGTGAGATAAAGAGTGCAGGAGGGAAAGTGGAAGATGCCACAACAATCAGTAAAGTACTGAGAACCCTGCTACTAGTCTATGCTATCCAAGTTGCAGCTATTCAGAAGCTGAAATCCATTGATAAGACAAAGGTAACTCTTGACTCTATTATTGGCAAACTTACTGCTTTTGAACTAAATGGCTATGATGGTAGTGTATAGAAATCATAATTTCTGTCTCTAACCCTTCTATGAGAAGAAGTAGAGATACCAGCCATAACTATGAATCTAGATCCAACAAAGATGTTGAAGATGATGATGGCTTAGAGGATCTTGAAGCATTGTTGGCAAAATGACTTCCTAGAGGTACCGGTAAATATAAATGTAAGCTACCTTTAAAATGTTTTGCATGCAACAAGATTGGTCATATAGCAGCAAATTTCCCTAATGGTGAAAATGAATACAAAAGAGACAAATTTAAGAAGTACAAGGGCAAAGGCAAGAGATATTTTCTTGTAGCTATTGACAATGGTGTTACTGATGAAGAATCTAATGATGATGAGGGTGAAAATATTGTGTTTGTAGCAATTAAGGAAGAAATATCAAATCAGAAGGCACTAGTATCCAAAATAGATAACTCTAATGATTGGATAATTGATAGTGGTTATTCACATCAAATGACCGGTGATCAAAGAAAATTTCTTTCCCTAAAAGAATTTGATGGCGGTGTTTTCAGATTTGGCAATGACTCACCCTGTATAGTGAAAGGCAAAGGAGTTATTTCTCTTAATGGAAAAAGTCATGCTGACGATGTCTACTAGATTGAAGGTATAAAGAACAATATTCTTAGTGTGGCACAACTTAATGACAAAGAATACCCACTAGAATTCAGAAATGGTATATGGAAAATCTTTGACAACAAAGGTGAATTGATTGCAACTGGTAAATAGACTAGAGGTAATTTGTTTCATCTCAATCCTAAAGTTAGCAACTATTTGATTGCAAAGATGGATGATAGATGGCTTTGGCATAGGATATTTTTTCATATTAATTTTGACAATATTATTAAAGTAAGCAAGTCTAAGACTGTAAGAGGTCTGCCTCAGCTAGACAAACTAGTTAATGCTCTTTGTAAAGAATGTCAACTAGGAAAGATGACTTCCCTCAACAGAGAACTTGTTAGATTTGGTTCATACTAATATATGTAGACCAATTAGAACAAGAAGAATTCAAGGTGACAAATACTTCATGATCTTCACTGATGAATATTCAAGGATGATGTGGGTCACATTCTTGAAGGAGAAAAATGAAGCTTTTGGTAAATTCATGGCTTTCAAAGCGTTAGCTGAGAAAGAGAGTGGAAAAAAGATTAAATGTCTAAGAATAGATCAAGGTAGTGAATTCACTTCTGTAGAGTACACTAAATATTGGATGATAATGGTATCAAGTGGCAGCTTTCTGCAACAAGGACACCACAACAGAATGGTATAGTAGAGAGAAACAATCGGTCAGTGGTTGAAGCTGCTAGGACTATGTTGATACAAGGAGGTGTATCAAAAACATTTTGGAGAGAAGCTATAAGTATGACAGTCTACACAATGAATCAGGTTTTACGGTGAAAAGAGGTAAGGACAAGACCCCATATGAGTACTAGTATGGGAGATCACCTAGTGTTAGCTATTTTAAAATATTTGGAAGCAAATGTTTTATTAAAAGAGGTGATTACATAAGAAATTTTGAAGCTAAGAGTGATGAAGGCATATTTCTTGGCTATTTTGCCAAGAGTAAGGCCTATAAATGCTTTAACAACCAAACATAGAAAATTGTTGAAAGCACTGACATCCATGTAGATGAATGTCCTAAAATTTCAGAAGGAACCAGTTCTGAGAAGAAGGATGAAGATCCTTGCATTTTGTTTTTAGAACCTAAAATTGTTAAATCATAAACTAGTAAAGAAAATCCTGATGAAGTTGTTCAACCAAAACAAATAAATTCAGAGGAAGATGACAATGATGAACCTGAACCTGAAGAGAATGATCATATTTTACCTAGGTATGTGAGATTGAAAAATAGCCCTGAACAAATAATTGGAGACAAGGATGCTAGTGTACAAACTAGAAGGAGATTAAGAGAGAAATTTTGTATGATCTCCACCTTTGAACCTCGAAGTGCTAAAGAGGCATTTGGTGATTATCAAAATGAGAAGAACAACACTTGGAACCTGCTACCATGACCGATAAATAAGAATGTTATAGGTACCAAATGAGTGTTCAAAAACAAATTAAATGAAGATGGTGTTGTTATTCGGAATAAGGCAAGATTAGTATGCAAAGGCTATGCACAAGAAGAAGGAGAAGATTATGGAGAAAATTTTGCACCAGTAACAAGACTGGAAGGTGTTAGAACGTTGCTTGCATTTACAATACATAAGAAGTTCAAGGTATACCAGATGGATGTCAAGTCCACATTTTTGAATGGGATACTAGAGGAAGATGTTTATATAGAGCAGCCTAATGGTTATGCATTGACAGACAAGGAAGACATGGTATGCAAATTGGATAAAGCCTTGTATGGATTAAAGCAGGCACCTAGAGCATGATATGAATGGTTTCGTACTTATCTGATGAAGATAGGCTTTACTAGAACCATTGATGACAACAACATTTATCTCAATTCTGAAGGAGATGAAATACTGGTTAGTGAAGTATTTGTAGATGACATTATATTTGGAGGTAATGATGACATGAGTAATTGTTTTGCAAATGAAATGACGAATGAATTTGAGATGTCATTAGTAGGGGAAATAAAAAAAATTCATAGGCTTATAGATACAATAGATGAAGAATGGTATTTTCATTACTCAATCCAAATATGTGAAAGAAGTTTTGAAATTTTTTTGTATGAGTGACTATAAACCAGTTGGAACCCCAATGGTTATAGGTTGTAAATTGTCCAAAGATGATGCATCTAAGTCTCTAGATGAAAAGGAATACAAGTAAATGATTGGAAAATTACACTATGATGTTCACAGTCGACCGAATATTGCCCATGCAGTTGGCATTGATTCTAGATTTCAGAAGAATCCTAAGGAGGCACATCTGATGGCAACCAAGAGAATTTTGAGATATCTAAAAGGTACTATTGACTATGGATTATGGTATCCATATGGTGGAAATTTTTATCTGAAAGAATACACATATGCTGATTGGGCAGGAAACATTGATGACCGGAAGAGTACTACCGATGGAGCATTCTTTCTAGGCGGAAGGATATTTTCTTGGAGTAACAAAAAGGAGAGTTGCACTTCACAATCCACTGCTAAAGATGAGTATGTAGAAGCTTATATGAATTGCACACAAGCTTTGTGGATGAAGCACATTTTGGAAGGTTTGAAGATGGAAATATCTAACCCTATAAAGATTTTGTGTGATAATACAAGTGCAATAAACATTTCCAAAAATCCTATTTTGCACACAAGGACTAAGCACATTGAATTGAAATGTCACTTCTTAAGGGAAAAAGTTCAAAGTAAAGATGTTATCTTGGAGCATGTTTCTACCAAGGATCTGGTGGAAATATGCCTCTAATTCACTTGACATATATAGGTTGATCGAGGTAGCCCACATCGATGGAACAATAGAGTGTTACTTTCTTGTTTGTTGAACATCTGATTGGTATGACTTACACCGGTGTCTTCCTTTCTAACCTGATAACTTTGAATTTCAGGAAGACTGCATCAGAGTTGTGCCAATGACCTAATGAAGCTATCTTAGGCAGTTCAGGTTGTCATCGACTATCAGGGGTTCCTATCAGAAGTTATGCCGATACCCAATGAACCTACCTTAGGCACTCCAGGTTGATATTAGCAATCGGGTCAATGTGATGAAGGCTGTGTCAAAGTCCCAATGAGTCTGCTCTATTTTGTCTCAGAGTACTTCACTTGTTGGGTATCATCAAGTGATTGGCTCTACTAGTTGAAAGCTATACCGATGGCCGATGGAGTGAAGACTGATTGCAGATGTGAGATTTAAACGAGATCCAAAAAGGTGAACACTCAGACACTAAGGATGAGATTGTTGCTGTATATGAATGCAAACCGACCCAACTCCTTGATGCATGTGGGATATTGGTTTTCCATGATTGCAGACCAATAGAGATAGTTCGACTTCCCAACCATCTCGCATAGGTGTAATGGTCATCCGGTTTGGTATTAGAAGCCAAATGTGAATTGAATGTAAGGTTACGAACCAGAATAGCTAATGAGCGATCTGTGAAGTAGTTTGACCCAAGTGTTGTATGCTTCAATCTAGAATGATTGTATGATACAGTGAAGGAAGTCTGCAGACTAGACTTTATTGTATCTTTTGACATACTGTTAATAAAGTCGTTATCTATTGGTGGTGGGTTTTTCTCCCAAAAGGGTTTTACCACCTTAATTCTATGTGTTCTCTTTGTGTGTTGTTTATTTGTGTATGCTCATGCTTGTGCCATATTCTATAAAAGTTGCATAATTTGTACACTATTTGTTTTCTCTTACAAATTGACATTAGGGAAGCGAATTTGCACACTTTCTTTCCTTACAAGTGGTATCAGAGCCTAGCCAAGTTGTGTTATCCTTGTTGGGTAGGGTTGGTTTTTTGTGTCAGTTATGTTTCAGTGCGAGATCTTGTAGAGTGTCTACTTGTTTGTTTTGCAGGTTAAGATGGCGAGCACTTCTGGATGCATAGACATGGAGAAGTTGAATGGGTCGAGTTATGAGTTATGGAAACTCAAGATGGAGGATTTACTAGTTGATCAAGATCTCTGGATTGATATGTCTAGGCATAAATCTACATGCATGAGGCAAGAGGATTGGGACTTAGCTGACCAAAAGGTAAGGCAACTAATTAGATTGTGTCTTGCTGATTTTGTTATGTTGAACGTTTATGAGGAGAAGACTGTGAGTGACTTGTGGAAGAAGTTGGGTGACATTTATCAGGGCAAATCCCTGGTAAATAAAATTTTCCTAAGGAAGAAGTTGTACTCTCTAAAGATGGATACAGGAACACCTTTGGTAGACCATTTGAATGCATTCAACATGGTTCTTACACAATTAACTTCTGTTGGTGTGACCATTCAAGAAGAAGAACATTACACGTTGTTCTTGTGTTCATTGCCTGACTCGTGGGATCATTTAGTGATGGCTATTGGTAGTACTACGACCCAGTTTAAGGTGGATATTGTGGTTAATACTCTTTTGTTAGAAGAAATCAGAAAGAAGTCTTCTGAGTCAATGAAAGATGCACTCTCTATTAGAGGCAAATCAGAGGACAAAGACAAAAAGAAAGGGAAGAAGTCCGAGTCCAAGTCTCAAGAGAGGACTAAATCTCCTGGAAAGAAATCCAAGGTGAAGTGCTGGAACTATGGGCAAAAAGGGCATATCCATAAGGATTGTAAGAAGAAGAAGCATTCTAACACTGAATCTTCTCAGAGCCATGCAGATGCACTTGTGGCAGCCCTGGCAGTGCCTACCTTAGATGACACTTGGTTAGTAGATTCTAATGCATCTTTCCATATGACCTCCCACAAGGAGTGGTTCTCGAAGTATGAACCATATGCTAGTGGAAAGGTATATCTAGCTAGTGGTTCTCCATTGGAGATTATAGGGAGAGGTAGAATTAAAATTCAGTTCCCAGATGGTAGAGTTAAGGGAATAAATGGAGTTCTTCATATACCAGGTTTGGCAAGAAATCTACTTTTTGTAAGTAAACTTAATGATGCTGGAGTACAAGTTACTTTTGTATCTAGCGGTTGCAAGATGACTAGGGGGTCTATTTTATTAGCAAAGGGTGATCACATTGGTACCTTGTATAAGTTAAATGTTTAACCTATATGTTGTAATGTAACCACTGAAAAGTCTGATAAGACAACCGTAATGAAGCGTAGTGCTAATTCCATGGAAGCTAAACTTCGTGGTAAGAAAGAAATGCTATGGCATAAAAGGTTAGGCCACATAGGTGAAAAGGGTTTAAAAACTCTGAAAAATAAAAATCTTGTTGAAGGTCTTGTTGACTGTAACTTCTACGAACACTACATATATGGAAAGCAAAACCGTGTTCAGTTTTATTCGAGTTCTCATAAATCTTCTGATATTCTAGATTATGTTCACTCTAATGTGTTCGGTCCAGTGGATGTACCTTCTCTATCTAAGTCTACATACTATGTATCTTTTGTAGATGATTATTCAAGAAGGGAATTTGTGTACTTCCTTAAAAGTAAATAAAAAATATTCAGTCAGTTTAAGGAGTTTAAAAGCCTTGTTGAAAATCAGACTGGGAGAAAGATTAAATGTTTAAGAACAAACAATGGTGGTGAATTCTGTAGTGCAGATTTTGACAATTACTGTGTTGATCATGGAATTAAGAGACATAAGACTGTACCTTACACTCCACAACAAAATGGAGTTGCAGAAAGATTGAATTAGTCTCTAATGGAGAAAGCAAGAAGCACGTTGAGTGGAGCTAGGCTAGAACAAAATTTTTGGGCTGAAGTAGTTGCTACAACATGTTGCTTGCTGAATCATTCTCCTACTTTAGAATTGGTTGACAAAACACCTATGGAAGCATGGTCTTGTAAGAAACCTTCTCTAAGGCACCTATGTGTTTTCAATGTAGAGGCATATGCCCATGTGCCTGATGTTAATAGATCTAAGTTGGATAACAAAGTAGTGAAATGTATCTTCATTGGCTATGGAGTTGGTGTGAAAGGATACAAACTTTGGAATCCAGTGACTGGTAAGGTTGTGTACAATAGAAGTGTGATCTTTCATGAGTTGAAGCCTATGTCACTAAATCACAAAATAGGAAAGAAATGAGAAGCTGAGGTTGAAATCCCTCTAGTTAAAGAAGAATCTCTAGAAGTACCTGAAGATGAGGAGAGTTCAAGCAGTTCAAGTAGTTCTTAACAAGAACATGATGATGAGCCTCATGATGAGCCTCTTGTTGAACCTCAAGAAGCCTCACCACAAGTGTTAAGAGGATATACACAAGAGAGGCAGAAACTGGATAGGTATACACCTAATAAGTACAATTATTCTATGTTGAATGTTAACTATTCTTATGCTTTACTTGTAGATACATATGAGCCTAGGACTATAAAAGAAGCCATTGATATGCTTGATTTAGATTCCTGGTTGGAAGCCATGAATGATGAAATGTCATCATTGAATTAGAATGGAACTTGGGATTTGGTGCCATTGCCTAAAGGCAGAAGCCTGTAGGTTGCAAGTGGGTGTTCAAGAAGAAGTATGGTTTAGATGGTAGCATTGACAACAAAGTAAGATTGGTTGCAAAGGGGTATTCTCAAAAGGAAGGTATTAACTATGGAGAGATATTTTCTCCTATGGCTAAGATGACATCTATCAGATTTCTTTTGTCACTTGCAACATCATATGATTGGGAGATTGAGTAGATGGATGTGAAAACAACATTTCTTCATGGTGATCTTGAAGAAGAAATTTATATGTCCCAGCTTGAGCACTTTGTGGAAAAAGGTAAAGAACATATAGTATGCAAACTCAAGAAGTCTCTGTATGGTTTGAAACAGTCTCCTAGAATGTAGTATCAGAAGTATGATACATTAATTTTGTCCTTGGGATTCGTGAGATCGAAAGCTGATCATTATGTCTACTACAAAATTGGTGGTGACAGGATTCTTATCATAGCTTTGTATGTAGATGACATGTTGTTCATAGGAAATGCCAAAGGTATGATCTCAGATTTAAAATCTCAACTTTCTATGAAATTTGAAATGAAGGACTTAGGAGCAGCAAATTACATTCTGGGAATGGAGATCAAAAGGGATAGATCTAAGAGGAAACTTTGGCTCAGCCAGAGAAAGTATATAACCAATGTTCTTGATAGGTTTCACATGTCTGACTATAAATCACAAGTTGTTCCCATCCTGCAGGGAACTAAGTTGTCTGTGCTTGACTATTCGAAATTTCCAAAAGAGATTGAAAACCTGAAAAGTGTACCTTATGCAAGTGCTATAGGCAGTTTAATGTATGCTATGGTATGTACAAGACCAGACATCGCCCAACTAGTGGGAGTACTTAGCAGATTTATGTTGAATCCAGGGAGACCACACTAGGATGTTGTAAAGAGAGTGTTTAGATATCTGAAGGGTACTTCAAACTTCACATTATGCTATCATGGTAATCTAAAGGATTCAAAGAGAACTCTCAGCATTTGTTGTTATACATATTCTGATTGGGTAGAGGATGATGATAGCAGGAGATCCACTAGTGGATATGTTTTTGTCCTAAATGGTGGAACAATTAGTTGGATGAGTAAGTGGCAAGCTATAGCTTTGTCCACTACAGAGGTAGAATACATGGTAGCTAGACATGCTTTTAAAGAAGCAGTCTGGCTTAAGCGTTTGAGTTCAGATATTGATTTTGATGCAGGACAGGTTGAATTCTGGAGTGACAATGATAGTGCCATATGTTTGGCAAAGAATCCTACTTTCCATGCTAGATCGAAGCATGTTGATGTTCAGTATCACTTCATTCATGACATGGTGGAAGATGGAAAAGTTTATCTTAAAAAGGTAGACACTCTGGAAAATGTTGTAGATGCCTTGACAAAACTGGTGAGCATGCACAAGTTCAGGTGGTGTTCAAATTTTATGGGTCTTGATACCCATGTTCCTTAGTAACGTCTGAAATGGTAATCGATCCAGTGAATTCCTCGTCAAGTGAGAGTTTGTTGGAAATGTGCCTCTAATTCACTTGACATATATGGGTTGATCAGGGTAGCCTACATCAATGGAACAATAGAGTGTTACTTTCTTATTTGTTGAACACCTTCTGATCGATATGACATACACCGGTGTCTTCTTTTCTAATGGGATAACTTCATCTTTCAAGAAGACCGCATCAGAGTTGTGCCGATGACCTGATGGAGCTATCTTAGGCGGTCCAGGTTGTCATCAGCTATCGGGTGTTCCTATCAGAAGTTAGGTCGATACCCGATGAACCTACCTTAGGCGCCTCAGGTTGAAATTGGCAATCGGGTCAATGTGATGAAGGCTACCTTGAAGTCCCGATGAGTCTGATTTGTTTTATCTCAGAGTGCTTCACTTATTGGGTATCATCGGGCAATCGGCTCTACCGGTTGAAAGCTATACTGATGGCCAATGGAGTGAAGACCGACTGCGGATGTGAGATTGAAACGAGATCCAAAAAGGTGAACACTCGGACACTAAGGATGAGACTATCCGTGTATATGAATGCAAATTGACCCGAATCCCTGATGCATGTGGGATAATTGGTTTTCCATGATTGCAAACCGACAGAGATAGTTCGACTTTCCAACCATCTCGTGTAGGTGTAACAGTTGACCAGTTTGGTATTAGAAGCCAAATGTGAACCAAATGTAAGGTTATGAACCAGAATAGCTACTGAGTGATGTGTGAATTAGTTTTAATCGAGTGTTGTATGTTTCAATCTAGAATGATTGAATGACAGAGTGAAGGAAGTCTGCAAACTGGACTTTATTGTATCTTTTGACATACTGTTAATAAAGTCATTATCTATTGGTGTTGGGTTTTTCTCCCGAAAGGGTTTTCCCATGTTAATTCTATGTGTTCTCTCTGTGTGTTGTTTATTTGTGTATGGTCATGCTTTTGATGTATTCTATAAAAGTTGCAAATTTTGTAAACACTATTTGTTTTCCTTGCAAGTTGACATTAGTGAAGCGAATTTCTGCACTTGCTTTCCTTACAGGAGCAGCTTCTAGATATCTTTACCAAACCTTTGCCTAAGACCACTTTCGAGTATCTTAGAAGTCAATTGGGGGTTGTCCCTCTTCATGAAGTCCATTGAGCATGATGTTGATTGCATCAATCCCTGCATTCCTTGTAGAATCTTATATGGACTGATGAAGGAGTGGATTCATTCCACAGGGGGAGTATCAACATCACAGTGAGAGAAGAATTACATATTTTACTTTCACTTTGGCATTGCTATAAAAAGGGGAGAATAATTATGTGATTGAGGAGAAGAATTATGTGTTTGATTAAGTGAACCAATGGTAGGCTAAAGATAGATAGAGCAAGGTGAATACTTGGTAATGTAAACCAGGATTCCTATTCACCAATCTCACTAGCAATCAGAGGCATTGATATTTGTATTGTCATCAATGCCAAAGGGAGATATTATTGGCATTTGGAGATTGTTGGTATTTTGCAATGAGATTGCATTAATGATATGTTGTCATTGATGTTAGGTTAACCGGTTATGGTATTCATGATATTGTTGATATTGTTGTTTTTGCTAATGGCTAGTAATCGATAAAAGAGCTTTGTGGAACATGTTGTAAACCAGTATGCACAATTGGTAAGGTGAACCAGTGAATTGGTGTAAAGGGTTAAATCCTTCTATGTAATGTAACCGGTAAAACCCTATCAGTTGTTAAACCCTAACCGACCATGTTTGATGGTTTATTATCTGATAAGTGGTAATGATGGAGACACGTATGATCATTTGATTAAGGATATATTCAAATTGTTTTGGTGTGTTTGTTCTTCTCTAAGGAAGGAGTAAAGTGGATTACATCTAATGCATAGCGCATTATGGGTTACACAATTTGATGAAGCAGTGATCATGTAGTGGTTGAAAAGGTCTTGAAGAATGTGAAGAAGGTTTTCATGATTTCTAATGGTCAAGATTATACCGACTTGTTTGTAATCTCGATAATGAGAATTAGGTTTTTGTTGTGTTATCGACCTAATTGATTTCTATTTAAGGTCGATGAAGTTGCTTGTAAAGTTTGTTAGCAAAATTGGTAGAAAACTTGTTGAGTGTGTAGTTGCCAAACCGGTGAATGGATCTGCACTTTGAGTGAAGGTAGATTAAAGGTTATAGAAGGATCTGATCAAGCAAAGGTAGTGTTATTCAGAAAGATCAACAAAACTATTGTTTTCTAAAAATTACAATAGAAGTTAAATCCCTTAACCAGGTGAGCTTTAACAAGCTTGGTTACTCATTAAATCCTCTAGCAAGGTGGTCCATTAGCTTGTATTCTTAAATCCTCCAGCGAGGTTACTCCTAATAGGGTATTGTGTTTTTATCAAGGCATATTTGTAAAATCCCTTAACCAGGTGATTCCTAACTGGAATTAGTTCTTAATAGGAATTATTGTAAATCTCTAACAGCCTTTGGCTCCTAATAGAACGAACTTTAGAAGAGTTTAGATAGCTATCCTTGTGAGTTCTATCTCATCGTGGATTTTATCTATTTGGGTTTTCCATGTATAAACATTTGTGTCAAGTGGTTAATGCTTTTTTGGTTGTGACTTTATTTGTTGATATGGTTAATTTCTGATAAGGCATGTTATGTAGAAAAATTGAGAGATGAATATGTTGAGTTATGATTGACAATTGTTGATTTACATAAATTTTGAAGTTGTTTACTGTTAAAGTTGTCATAACAGTTAAATCAGTTGATGTCAAGTATTCCTATGAATATTGATCTTGACTGAGATATGTTTACTTTGTTTGACTGAGTTTGAGTTTGGGAACTTTGTTTCTATTTTTCAATATACTGATTCACCCCCCCCCCCTCTCAGTATTCTACGAGATACTTATTCTTTCATCATACCATCAATTTCCTGCCATAGGATCTCCTCAAGTTGTTAGGCTTCTACAAAAAGAGGACTTGACTCTGATACCAATTGTTAGGAACCAGGAAGGACAAATGAGAGGGGGGGTGAATTAGTTGTCAATAAATTACAACCTAAAACAAATTATTCCAACTTAAAAACCAGTGCCAGTAAAATAGATTAATAATTATAGCAATATCGGTATAGCTTAATGCATGAAACAGAAAGGAAAAAAACATCCACAACACATGACATAGAGATTTTGAAGTGGAAAGCCTGTAAGGGAAAAAACCATGGGAGGAAACCTTACCCACAACCAGATGATACTATTGTAGATAGTAAGTGAATACAATAATGGGGTCTACACATGTAGAAAGGCCAACCACGTAGAGCTCACTGCTCAATCACAAAATAGGAGTCACGCTAACTATAGTTGGATGGTTAAATCCAATAGCAATGTATTCTTCAATATAGCATCTGCAATGCTGGATCAGTACCGGTTTAAGCTCTGATCAAACACCTTCATAACCTTTAACAACCTTCCTTCAACCTTTAGATGACGTCTGCGTGATTTGCACACATATCTACTTATTTTTTGTTCTTCACAAAGATCTCAACATGTACACATACATTTCAAATAGGATATTACAATTATTTATACAAAACCTAAGACCTCATCATTAGGTCAGCTCCCTAAAGATATTACAATTAAATCAATTACAAAATAATCCTTGATGCAATACACTATGCCTACCTCAATACATTTACACATTATGCAATCAGTAAACCATTTCCAAAACGTGTTGTGCTGATTTTGAACATGATATCTTGTATCGCTCGATAATCTAGAAATGTCTGCCGGTAAAGGTAAATATGATAACCCAGTTAGACCAATATGCAAAACACCAAATCCAAACATGAAATCCATGTCTTTGACATAACCAAATGATCTTGAAATGATAACAAGTCATCATCAACTTCTTGAGTTGTTGGTGAAACATATAAGTTGTTGGTGAAACATATACCAGTGACTGTACACAAGCCAATATCCATATCAGGACCACAATGTGATGGTTCAACAACAAACCAATATAACTAGAGTTCGAAATAAACAATGTAGACCTCCTAAAAGATAAGTGTTGATATCAATGACAAAACCAATGCAACACATGACGAAGTCATCCACAATACCAATATTTGAACACAAGTTTGGAGTTGTGTCCCCTACCTCATGCTCTTAAGTTAGTAAGGAGACCAATGGTTTAGGGGGAGTTCATAGTTATATATGTTTTCTTTAAACCACATGCTAGGGCTAGGGAGAGGTTAGGAAGGTATGCCTCAGTACTAGTTGTAATCACACAAAAGAGATTTGACAAAGGAGGAGTCTACATAGCCTAACCAGTGGAGTATGAACCAAAAGGGGAGAATGGACCCATTATGGTAGAATGTAGACTGTGTCAAAGGGGGAGATACCCTGATCCTTTGTCATTGTTGTCAAAGGGGGAGAGATTGACCGGTGTGGAGACTTGCAAGTGTGTTGACATCAATACCAAAGGTGGATATTGTTGGCATTAGGTTGTCATTGATGTCAACCGGTATGGAATGATTACGAGTAAGGAGTAATGGTGATTGGTGATTAATGATGGTCAATGTGTGCAAGTATAAAAACTAGAATGTTATTGATGTCAACATGTATGCAGGAAGCAAGGTGCAAGTATCCAAGTAAGGTATGTTACCGGTACTCATGCAATGTAGAATCTATTAGAAAGAAACCAAAGGATAACAAGGATGTGATCATTGGTATACAAAGAGAAGCGTAATGCAACGGGTAAATGAAATTAGTGAATGAATGGGTATGTTCAATGGTAGATTAGCTTGATCCACTAATAGAGAAGATGTTAGCAGGCTTGAAGGTGAACCGATTAGCTTATACTGGTAAGGTGAGCTGAACCAGTAGTGTATCTTGGTTGGTGAATGATGCCAAATCGACATTTAAGTTTGAGCAGAGGTTGATGTCGACAAGGATGACAAGTGGAAAACATGAAGAGGTCGGTAAAGTGCCCGTCGATGTGGTAGTTGGTAAGTAGGTCGACATTTATGGAGAACCCAAAAATCATAGGTCGATTATAGGATGTTGTGGCTCAAGGAAGACAGAGAGGCAAGATGATCGATCTGAACCTGCAAGAAAAATTGATCTTTATGCTCATCTTGTGAAGGAAACAACTAAAGCATTTAATATATTTGACAAAGAGAATGGGAAACAAATTAGGAAGAGTATGGGTGACAAACTGGGTGCAGTTTGCAAAAGATAGGAAACGTGCTCTTGGAGGAATAAAATATCGTAGTTGTTGAAGAGATTGAACCTTGGAAAGGTGATCCGGTATGATTTGCCACATATTGGGGTTGGTGAAAACCCTAATGTGCCATCGTTTGAATCTTGGTTTTGGTAGGAATCCTCAGATATAAATGTGTGAACTCAAGACTGAAGCTATTGATGATGGATGCGAGTTGTGTGAGGAGAGAGAGCTCGAGTTTCTGTCAATATTTTTCATCACATTTCTCCAATACTCTAGCTTTCCCATCTTAGGATGGGATACTAAACCATGATAGACATTGTATACACATCAAAATGGCTATGACCAATTAAATCAATATTTTATATTTATTTAATAATTATTCTTCTATTAAATAGTTAATTTGAAAAGATTAATTTATTTAATTCATTTCATGTCCTTCTATTAATTAATTTAATTGACATATTTTATTAATTAATTAATTTATCTTACTCCTCTAATCAATTAATTAAATATCTAATTTTTAATTATTTTTCTAATCAATCAATTAAATATCTAATATTTAATGGTTATTCTTCTATCCTATAGTCTCAAATATTAAATAATTTCTTAATTATTTAATCACTTTTCCAGCTCACCTTCCACCTCCACTTCATTTTTCCTTTGCCAACTTATCCATCATGTCGCTAAACTAATTCAACAAAATTAAAATAAATAAAACATAAATAAATAAAACATTTATTAGCCACTTATCTTTAACTTCCAAAATAAATGAAATATTGTGTACGTACACATATTTCCTAACCTTCTTCTATATTGTCTCCAACATCCCTATATCTTAGGAAGGACTTGAGTCCACTTGTCCTCTCATACCTAAATCTTCTCCAACCATCCCTAGATTCCTTGGCTCTACAACTGAGTCAAGGTGAGATGAGTGACACTTGTTTTCTCCTTCCCCCTTTCTCTCAACCTTCACCTTTTCTCACAACCATCCAAATTTCTAGATCTGATCATGACCGCTGATCTCAAACACATCATCTTATCCTCTCAAAAGTCTCTAAAGGTAGGAGTTTGAGTTGAGAAAGAGTTAATATTCAAGTTAACAATTTGAGTAAACTTATGCATCCGTGATTTTTTATTTTAAAGCAATTTAGCAATTTAGCATTTCTCATTTAGCATAATAATTTAGCTTTAAATAAGCTGCATTGCATATCATAGTATTATTTAACTATCATTTATCAGTCCATTCTTCATATGCCATCTTGGAAGCTACAAGTTCTTATCTGAGAGAAAATCATCTGCAACTAGGAACAATGGAGTTAGGACACAACAAGACTTAAATCATGAAGGTAATAATATGGATTTTATTTTGATATTCATTTCAAGTAGTTTCATTGGTTGAGTTTGGATTTCCTGTAGTATTTTCTTTGTATTTTATGAAACTAATATGTTGCAGGTAGTATTTTGAAGATGAAATTCAAGTCGACATAGACATATATGTACGGTTTTCTAGCACCTTTGAATCACATACACATAGGATGTGTAACCGCGATATGATCCAATGACCAAAGATGAAGTAATATGACTCTGAATGACAAACTAGTTGTCCCATCATACACAAACTGATGCATCTCATGATATTAATGTGCTAGTAAATAAAACCCCCATGCATATCAGGTCCCATATGTCACCATCCTCTCCAAGATGTGTCCCCATCCAATAAATAGCCCGTGTGATCTCCTACCTGGGCATATGAAGCTTCTAATCAAACCTGCTAGTTTTGAGAACAAGGGCTCATAGTAATCCATCATATTATCTCATCTTGTGTCTAGACCCTCTATGTCCTCATCATCAAACATGCTATGTAGTGTTGTAGTACAACCTCTCTTGTGGTGATCATACTGTATAAGCTCCCCTGATATGGGTATCCTTAAAATCCTATACACATCCTCCAATATCACTAACATCTCATCGTGGGAAAGTGGAAGGTATTATGCTCACTATGCCACCTCTTTGCAAGTGTCATCAACAATCCTCTATTCATATAAATATATGGCCTTTATAGCACATACAAAAGATATCATGAGCCTATACACTCTCCAACTCCTAAATCTAATGGGTCACAATCATTGTGTCTTCAGAATTGCTCCCTAGGCATCATGATGTCTAAATCCTCTTGCAATCAATTAGCAATTATGGGTGTTAATCATCACACAAGTTGCATCTATCCTAATCAACCTATCAAGTACATAACTACCTATCAAATCATCTCTTTAGAGATTATATCCATCTCCTTGAGCCCCTATCATTTCGTTGCCATTGATCATGACATCAACTCACCAACTCAAAAACTAGAATCTTGGAACTATTTCAAAAGTGCTACTTTATTAGGTTAAAGCGTTATAAAAACATGCAAATGTGTCAAAACTGCAAATGCGCTAAATCTTCACAAATATATTAAAACATGATGCAAATGTGCAAAATATCAAAAGTGCTAAAGGAAATGAAAAAGGTGCTAATTCTAGCTAGATGCATTAAAACAACATTCAAATGTGCAACTGCAGGATGTAAATGAGTTAAAAGAATGAACAAAAGCGCTAAAAAATCTTTTTTATGCATTCAAACCTAATTTTTTTTATCTAGCATTAAATGCATTGAAATATCACAATTAGGCAAAGTACTGATATATGTACTAGGGGATCATACTCCTCAGGCTGCTCAAAGTGACATATGCACTCGAAATGATGTTTGTGCACCAGAATCACCATCTTTTTTTAAAGCACTTTGTGTTGCTCACTCAATCTTCTCTCATAAATCACTCTCCTTCCATGTGTGCAAATGACATGGATGTGGACCGAACCTTGCTAGATGTAGTCCATTTACCCGTAATTGGAGGCGTAATGATTGTGTGCTACTGGGGCATCAATTATCTAATCTAAAGCCTAATTTTACCTAATTTCTTCATCACATTGCTTATAATTCCCCATTCATGAGATTGCCCATCTTTCTTCATGCTTCATCCCAATTTTTCCAAATTTCTCATCAATCTATTTCCTTACGGAGAATACCATCGACATCATATTGATACTAGGGGAAAACTAAGACTTGATTTATTTTTCTTTGAAACAACGTGTTAAAACACATTCTGTTAAAGTGGGGAAAAATGTATACACCTAAAAATGACCAGAGATAATTAAATAAATAAAAATTATTAATTAAATAATATAAATTCATCATAATTCTTCTAAAGTCTACCTAATTAAACAATCTTAATTACTTAATTATCCTTCTAGCCTAAGTCTTCAATTCTAAAACTCCATGTCACTTTTACATCGCATCACCATGTGGCTAAAATAATTAAATATTATTCATATTTAACTAGCTAGTTATGTTCAATATCCTCCCTACTCAAAAGGAAGTGGAACCTTATGTGGCATCTCAAATCCTATTCTTCCTCCACTCATCCTATTTCCTCTCCAATTGTCTTTCCACCACATGTTGGTCAAATTTGACTCATGGGTCAAGTGTCTTATGAAATCCTAGTCTTTCTCTAACCTTCAACAAACTAGAGTCCTAATCCATCTTCTTCATTCCTTTTCCAAGGTGAGCATCATGACAAGTGTCTCATTCTTCCACCAATCTTTCCACCGTGCTAATGTAGAAGGGACATTCTCCTCCTTTCTCTCTCAACTACTAACTAATTCAATCCTAACTATACACTTCACCAATGACTTATTCTCTATTGTCATGACACCTAATATCAAGCCCTAAAAATTCTACAAAAGAAAGTATTTAGCTTGCATTTAAAGCTAGTTACTAGTGATCATTTTATAGCATTCAAGCATTCTAGTTTTCAAGCAAGCAAAAAAAATCTAAAAGTTTTCCTTTGGCTCCACCTTATTTGCATCATAGCATAAACAGTAGAACATTAGCTTCATCATCATATCTATCTCTTCATATCCATTATCATTGCATTCATAAGATTTAGAATCCATCGTGCATTCCATAATACATAGAAGTCCTATTGGAAGTATGTGTTTCTATGGTTTTCATTGATGTAAAACTTGTTGTTTTGGATTGGTGTTGGTATGGAATGTTTATGTTGCAGAGATATATTGTTGTGTTGGTCATGTAGTTGTTCTAGAAGGGTTTAGGTCTGAAAAGTGTTGCTAGATATGATATGATAGTTCTGATACTAAATGTTTAGTACAGATGCCAAGCTAACAATATGAGAGGGGGGGGGTGAATCATACAAACTTAATCATCCATAAAAACATTAGATTCAACCTCGGTAACATATACTGTAGTGAAATAACCAAAATTGCTAAACATGCAAACTCAAAAGCATATAAACATCATAAACCTCATAACACCAGATTTAACATGGAAACCCAAATAGGGAAAAACCACTATGGGATTTCGGACCCACTAAGAAATATACTCTTCTAGAGTATGCTCAGTTAAAAGCAAATCCTATTAAAGATTACAAAACACATTGTTAGATGTGACCTGGTTAAGGGATTTCCATTAGATCTGTTAGGATCTTCACTTTGTTAGAAGTGACCTTATCAAAGGGTTTCAAACATTCAATCAGAATGTCACCTTGCTAGAGGATTTACATATAAGACTGTTAAGTCCACTTGGTTAAGAGATTTTCTGTCACTTTCACAAAATAACAATAATAAAATCTATCTGCAACTTCGCATCTAAAATGCTGAAGTAGATTCTTATTTGCTCAATACAATCTAGACATATAACTAATCTTGTCCATCTGCTGGGTTTCTATACTCTATTATCAAAATAGGTCTTCAAGCTTATGTGCTCGGTAATCACTCTGTAGCATCCCTGTGCATACACTTGCCCGCATGCATTGTTTATCAACAGTTTCCTATTTATAAACAATTTGCCAACCACTTAATCTCCTTGATCACATTTCCCATGATCAATCATAGCCATCAGATCTTCAATCTTGTCCAGGTTCAATGTATCCATCTATTTGAAAATGTTTTACCCTACCTCAGAACTTGCATACTTTCCTTGGAACTTGTGCTAGGGTATTGCGGTTCAATCTGAGCTGTAGATCTTCTTGCCGACTTCCATTTGCCATAGATTCATTAACAAACTTGATTCATGGCTTACCAATCATCTAATCATAGCCAGCTCATCAGCATCCTTCATTAAATAATCGCATTCAATCATTTAATGCATTCTGTTATTACTCGGTTACAACTCGGTGAATACTAAACTTCACTTGGTAGACATTCCACTTTCATTAACTGATAGTGATAACCTTAGGGTTTACCGACTAGGTTCCTTAGTGTTTACCGACTAGGTTCTTTGCTTGGTAACATAGTATAGTATTAACCTTCATAGTTTACAACATATGTATGATGTTAAAACAATCTAAACATCATGATCTCATCATTGTTTGACTTGGTAGTAGTTGCCCATTGAATACCTTATTCATCATATTCTTTTCTGTGTCTTTTACCAACTTCTTTATACTCATCAAAACATACTTCTTTAGATATGGCAACATCATACTGAATTAGAAAACCAATCTCTTGACATCAATGACAAAATAATAATATCAAGACAATGAACATCTTTAATCAATTTTATCCATACTCATCAACAACCTTCTCAATATCCTTATTGAAATGCCAACAATCTCCCCCTTTGGCATTGATGGCAAAACCAATTGATTTGACCTTAATTGATTCAGATCTAGATTGCTGTAAAATGTTGTAATGCTTGAAATACTCTCCCCTTGTCATTAGTCATCTCCTTCATACTTCTCCTGTAGTCTTCTCCCCCATTCAGTAGTGTTCTCCCATACATTAGTCTTCTCCCCCTTTTGACAACAATGCCAAAAAGTAAAGAACTAAAACATAATTTTTGTCACTGAGAAGTGAATTCCTTGCTGATATGTATCTACTCAATCTCAGTAAAAGCATTTCTACTTCAATTCCTGTTCCCTATTTTTGTTTCCTATACACCTTTAGAAAACATCCTAAAGTGTGTAAATCAACATCAACTCCTGAAAAGATATTCTGTAGAGTCATCAAATTGATGCTTTCACTAAACTCAGTCAGTGAATGGAAGATAGGGGTAGGACCCCTAACTTGCTTCTGAGATACTCAAAAGTGTCCCTTGGTAGTGGTTTGGTGAAGATATCTGCAATTTGCTTCTTTGTGCTAATATACTCCAACACCACTTTCTTCTCTTGAACTTCTTCTCTAAGATAATGATATTTGATAGAGATGTGCTTTATCTTAGAGTGCATAACAAGATTCTTTGATATGTTAATGGCACTAGTATTGTCACAAAATATAGTTACTGGCTCGGTAACTTGCTCATTTATACCTTCCAACAGTTGTTTGATCCATGCAATGTTAGTGCAATTCAATGTTGTAGCAACATATTTAGCTTCTGATGTTGACTGTGAAACACATCCTTGTTTCTTGCTAAGCCAACTCACTAGTCTTTCTCCCAAAAAGAAAGCTCCACCACTTGTGCTTTTCCTGTCATCAATGTTGCCTACCCAATCAGCATCAGTATAAATGTTTAAATCAAAATCATTTCCTTTCTGATATACTAAGCCATAATCTTCAGTGCCTTTCAAATATCTAAAAATTCTCTTGATTGTTGTCATGTGTGTTTCCTTGGGATCTGTAGAGAATCTTGCAACTATACCTACTGCATGTGCTATGTCTGGTCTACTATGAACAACATATTGTAGTTTTCCAATCATAGATCGGTAGAGTGTCTCATCAATAGATGTAGATTCATCATTCTTTGATAATTTATAGTTGGTAGCCATAGGAGTACTTACTAGTTTTGAATCCTCCATTCCAAATTTCTTCAAGATTTCCTTTATGTACTTGGACTGGGTAATGAAAATTTTATCTTTCATTTGCAGTATCTGTAAACCTATAAAATACTTTATCTCACCAATTAATGACATCTCAAATTCTTTGCTCATTTCATTTCTAATGTTCTTGCATAAAGAGTCATTGCCACAAAATATAATATCATCAACAAATATGGCTGAGATCAGTATTCCATTCTCATCATTCTTCATGTACAAGTTGCTGTTCTCACTTGTCCTTATAAAACCAATCTTAATCAAATAAGAGTGCAATCTTTCATACCATGCTCTAGGTGCTTGTTTCAAACCATATAAAGCTTTGTTCAATTTACATACCTAATCTTTATTCTTATCTTCAACAAATCCTTCAGGTTGTTCAATAAAAACTTTGAATTCTAGTATACCATTCAGAAATGCAGATTTGACATCCACTTGATATATCTTGAAATTCTTGTAAGCAGCATATGCCAACAATGTTCTTACTCCCTCAAGTCTAGCCACAGGTGCAAAATTTTCACCATAATCAATTCCTTCTTCTTGAGCATAACCTTTGCAAACTAGTCTTGCTTTATTTCTAATGACATCACCTTTTTCATTTAGCTTGTTTCTGAAGATCCACTTTGTACCGATTACATTTTTGTCCTTCAGTCTTGGGACTAGTGTCCATGTGTCATTTTTCTTGATTTGGTCAATCTCTTTTGCCATAGAATTTATCCACTCTTCACTGTTAAATTCTTCTTTCACTATTCTTCATTCAAATTCAGATATCAAACATGTGTTTTGTCTTAGTTTGTTCCTTGTCATCACTGGATCATCCTTATCTCCTATAATCTGACTTGGTGCGTGGTGTCTTCTGACATACTTGGCTAATACAGGCTCGGTAGGCTCTGTATGATCTTCTTCATCACTCGGTAACTAGATATTCTCTTCATTACCTTCAGCAGTCTGCTCGGTAAGACTTCTCGGTTGAACATAGACAAATTCATCATAATCTTCTGGTTCTTTGGAATTTCCTTCATCATTTCTTCCTACAAATTCATCAATTTTCACATTTGCACTTTCTACTATTTTGTTAGATGATTTGATCAGACATTTATATGCTTTGCTTCTAGATGAATAACCTAGAAATGTTCCTTCTTCACTTTTATGATCAAACTTACCATTTCTATCATCTTTGTGTATATAGCATCTACTTCCAAAGATTTTAAAATAACTTACATTAGGTTTCTTGTCATACGAGATTTCATTTGGTGTCTTCAAAGTTCCTTTCTTCAGTTGTACTCGGTTCAGGGTGTAAATTGTTGTGCTTATTGCCTCTCTCCAAAATGTTTGTGGCACATTCTTTTCAATCATCAGGGTTCTAGCACAATCCACAATAGATCTATTTCTTCTCTTAGCAATTCCATTTTGTTGTGGAGTTCTCGGTGCAGATACTTGTCTTTTAATACCATGATCATTGCAGTATAAGTTGAATTCATCAGATGTGAACTCACCTCCTCTATCTGACCTAAGACATTTCAGTTGTCTTCCTGTTTCATTCTCAACTCTTGCCTTGTACCATTTAAACATTTGAAAAGCTTCTAATTTTTCTTTTAAAAACATTACTGACATCATCCTTGAGTAATCATCCACAAATAATATGAAATATTTATCACCATAATAACTTTGAACTTTCATAGGACCACAAAGATCAGTATGCACAAGATCTAAAATACCCTTAGAGGTGTAGGACTTACTTGTAAAGCTTGATCTTGTCATCTTACCCATCTGGCATCCTCAACACATAGCATTCTCAGGTTTTTCAAGACTCGGTAGACCTCTTACTCAGTGCTTCTTACTTATTTTGATCAGGTTATCAAAATTTACATGACAAAACCTTTTATGCCATAACCAGGTATCATCTATCTTTGCATATAAACACTTATTCCAAGTTGAGTCAAGATGAAATGTGTTACCTTTTGTTTGTGTCCCGGTAGTAGCTAGCTTTCCATACTTGTCATGAACTTTGAGAATTCCATTCTGAAATTCTATTCGGTAACCTGTGTTGTTTAGCTATGCTACACTCAACAAATTTTATTTCAAACCTTCAACCCAATAAACATCATTGCATTTTGCATTGTCAAGGAGTGTTATAGATCCTTTACCTCTTACCGGACATGGTGCATCATTACCAAATCTTACATAGCCTCCATCATAGTCCTCTAACATAACAAATTTGTGTTTATCACCTGTCATGTGATGTTAACATCCACTATCTATGATCAAAGAATCATTTTTACATATATGAGATAGTAGGGTCTTTTCTTGATACCTTTCTTCATCTGATCCATCTTTAATAGCCACATAAACAACTTCCTCTGTATCAGTTTCATTTGATTTATCATCATTAGATTCCTCATTAGCTATTAGGCATGTCTTCTTATCTCTTCTTCTGAAATCTCGGTGTCCTCTGTAATGATTATCTTTCTGGCCGTCATCTCGGTAGTCTCTCTTTTCACTAGATTCTCTGTCAGGATAGTTAGAAGCCATATGTCCTATTCTATCACAATTGAAACATTTCAAAGGTAGCTTTCCGTTGTACTTACCTTTTACTCTCAGTAACCTTTTGGCTAATAGTGCTTCAAACTCTTCTTGTTTCCTGATTTCCTCATACAACTTGTGTACTTTTTCCATATTCTCGTGAAATCTCTCACTTGCTCCACTGTGATCTACTTCAATGTACTTACTCATTCTATCATTGTAATCATCATATTCATCAAGATGAAAAGAACTAAAAGTAGATTCTACTTTATTTACCGATGACCCACTGTTATCAAAATTACTTAACTCAAAAGCATGTAGCTTACCAATAGTAGCATCTAAAGAAATTGGCATGTTTGGTACAGACCTCAATTCATTGATTGCAGAGACTCGGATTGCATAACATGGTAGAAGGGTGAAATGAAATCATTATCCAAATAGTATACAACATATTCTCCAACTCCTGATAGGTGCAACTTCATCCTTTTCTGCCATGTAGAGAAACTTGACTTGTTCAGCTTCGGTGCATCCCTCTTATATGTCTTTGGATCTTTCCCTCAAGTGCCTTTAAACTTTTTCTTCCAGAGTCCAAAGCTCTAATACCAATTGATAGTTCTGATACTAAATGTTTAGTACAAATGCCAAGCTAACAAGATGAGAGGGGGGGTGAATCATACAAACTTAATCATCCATAAAACATCAGATTCAACCTCGGTAACATATACTGCAATCAAATAACCAAAACTGCTAAACATGAAAACTCAAAAGCATATAAACATCATAAACCTCATAACACCAGATTTAACGTGGAAACCCAAATACGGAAAAACCACGATGGGATTTCGGACCCACTAAGAAATATACTCTTTTAGAGTATGCTCAGTTAAAAGAAAATCCTATTAAAGATTACAAAACACATTGCTAGATGTGACCCGGTTAAGGGATTTCCCTTAGATTTGTTAGGATCTTCACTTTGTTAGAAGTGACCTTATCAAAGGGTTTCAAACATTGAATCAGAATGTCACCTTGCTAGAGGATTTACATATAAGACTATTAAGTCCACTCGGATAAGAGATTTTCTGTCACTTTCACCAAACAATAGTAATAAAATCTATCTGCAACTTCACATCTAAAATGCTGAAAAAGATTCTTATTTGCTCAATACAATCTAGACATAGAACTAATCTTGTCCATCTGCTGGGCTTCTATACTCTGTTATCAAAATAGGTCTTCAAGCTTCTGTGCTCGGTAATCACTCTGTAGCATCCCTATGCATACACTTGCCCACATGCATTGTTTATCAACAGTTTCCTATTTATAAACAATTTCCCAACTGCTTAATCTCCTTGATCACATTTCCCATGATCAATCATAGCCATCAGATCTTCAATCTTGTCCAGGTTTAATGTATCCTTCTGTTGGTGTAAATAATTATTCATCATGGATATTATTACACTTACTTAAGTTTACTTAGGATAATGCATTACATAGTAGTTTGGATATGAGACACTTGGGTGTTTGTGCCTCATTGGGATAGTGTGTGTAGGAGAAATTCCACCTCTTATGGTGTTGATCTTGTTATTACACTATCATATCCACTTATTGTGGAGTGATAATTCCACCTTCGGTGGGTGATCCACCTCATGTGGAATATTATATTATTTCTCCTACCTACCCACACCTATTTCCTACCTACCCTTGTTTCTCATTGAGCCACTTGTCATATTTGTGTGCTCATACATCCATATGGCCTTGCCTATATAAGCAGGCCTCTATTCATTGTATTGGTTAATCCAGTTGATCATTTTTATATTGATGAGAATACAGTTTGTTCTTTTCATTCTATTGTCTCTTTTATGCTTTTCATTGTGCCCTTGATCTTGGCAAAATCCAACATGGTATCAGAGCTATTGGGGCTTCGTTGATCAGTTTTTGGAGACATCGTGGAAGGCTTCTATTTTCGGATTTGGGGATCTTCATTTTTGGAGGCATTTTACAGCGATTTGGACATCACCGTTGAATCCGGGAGGCCATTTCCATAAATTTTGACTATAAAGTCGACCTATTTTGGTGAGGAAATTTTTTTTCCCCAATTTGGCTATATCGTACGGATTTTCGAATTTTTATATATTTTTTTCAAAAAAAAAAAATATTTTTTGTTTTTCTAAATATTGTTTTGAAAATAAAAAAAAAATAAAATAAAATCGAAAAAATTGGAAAGCAAAAAAAAAAAAAAAAATTTTGGTTTTTGGGGGGTCCGCAGACCCCCCCCCCCGTGCTCGCCGTACCTGCTGTTTGCAGGTACCTGCAGGTCTGTGCGCGCAGGTACACGCGTACTCCGCCCGACGTCTGCATCGTCCACCGCGCCTCCCTCGTACCGCGGCCTCCAGCTCGCCGCCCGAGCAGCGCTTGTCCCCGGCGACACCTTCCCGCTCGCCCGCCTCCGCAGCTCCCTTCGGGCTTCGCCTCCCATGCAGCTCCCGGCTCGTCCAGCTGTCCCGCCACCCTCCGCTCCGGCGTCACCAGCGGCGCCCCCAGCCCGCCTCCCGGGTCTTCCTTCGGCGCCGCTCCGAGCCCGCGTCCGCTCCGGCCTCGGCTTAATTCCTCTCGCCGCTCCCCTGCTCAGCGCAGCCACGCGGACACCAGTCCCGAAGACCGGAGGACCACGCCCGCCACGTGGCAGGCGGCCAGTGGCCCGTGGATAAACACATCCGTACGACACGTAGATCACCGTACGCACAGTCAGCAGTACGGACGTACACATCAGCCTGCACAGTCATCATTCCGTACAGTACGGAATACACAGCCAGCGTGCCACGCAATCCGTCCGTACGGTACGGACGCCCAGTCAGCCAGGCAGCGAAGTTTTCATGACGGTCATACGGCCGTCAAATTTAACACAGTGTTTTTCTGATGTCAGCGCCACATCAGCAATTTTTGAAAATTTTTAAACCCCTCTCCATTGGGCTTTTCAGTTTTGCAGTCCAACTTTGGAAGGCCATATCTTGCTCATTTTTGCTCCTTTTTTGGTGCAATTTTTTTTGAAATGGGCTAAAATTTCATGATCTTCGCAGTGGTGTGGTTATTTTCTGATTTTGATGCACAGGTTTCTCGGAATTTATGGATTCTCTCAGCTATACCTGTCCAATCCTCAATTCTGCAACTTCAAAGGCCTCGTTTGAGCTCATACGACCTCCTTTTCAGGTGCCGTTTTTTTTGAAAGTGCTTATTTTTTCGTCTACTTTCAGAATCTATGATCAGATTTCAGAGATTTTGAGTGAAAATTGTACTTTCAGATATTGGTCTTATTTGGCCTATTAGGTACTTGTAAATTGCTTGGATCTTAGTTAGATCTCTTGCATTTTCAGTTGAGTCTCTTTTGGCCTTCTTGAGGTAGTTGTAAAATTGTAAATCAGAAGTCCACTTTGCCATTTTTTGTAAGTGGCCCATTGTATACGCACTACTTATAAAGTGCCAAAATCATCACATTTGGGGGGGTTCTTTGATTGAGTGAATTTGGGGGGGTGTCTTGTGTGATTGTGCCTCTTTTGTGCTCTTTCCATTCTTGTTGCAATGAGTCCTAATAAGTTTCCACCATTAACTCCACATAATTATGCATCATGGAAAATTAAAGTATGGAGTAAACTAATGGAAAAGGGTCTCACACACTACATAGATGGAACAATAATAGCACCTCCTAATCCTAAGGCTGATCCAAATGCTCACTTAGAATGGCTCACTAAGAATTGCATGGCTCTTGGAACCTTACGCAAGTATGTATCAGATGACCTCATTTTCCACATTGAGAAGTGTAAAACAATTAAAGAGGCTTGGGATATGTTTCAGAAATTGTATGGACAAGTTGATGAAATCAGAGGCTACCAGATTGATAATGAGCTCACCAACTTAGATCCCAAGAATTTTGATACAATCCAAGATTATGTAACCAAAGCAAATGAGCTAAGAGCAAAGCTAAAGGATTGTGGAATAGACAAAAAGGATGCTCAATTGATATTCAACTTGTTGGACAAGCTTGCACCAGAGTATGCAGCATTTGTATCAAGCTTCCAAACTCATCGTTTGACAGTGGGGAGTTCTTATGTTATGCCTTCTTTTGAAGCTTTCACAGAAATGTTGATATTAGAACAATCCAAGTTGTTGAACATGGGGCTTCTCAAGTCTTCAAAGTCCAAGGCTTTGGTGGCAAATCAAGGAAATCAAGGAAGTCAAGGCAAAAATTCCAACAAGAAGAAGAAGCAATCTAAGTCTCAACCACAACAAGAAAAGGGACAATCATCCTCTCCATCACAAGGCAATCAACAATCCTCTTCCAAGAAGGGGACAACACCTAAGAAGGATAAACCAACTTGTGCATATTGCAAAAAGTATGGTCATGATGAGCATCGATGCCACGTAAAGCAAGTTGATGAGTTAACCAATCTTCTCAAGAAAAACAACATCAACTTGCCATCCACCTACACAAAGAAGGATTCATCTTCTTCCTCCTCACAGTCAAAAGGAAAAGGGCAAGCATTTGTGGCTAAAACAGGTTCTTCACAGCAATGGATACTTGACTCGGGTGCCTCCTATCACATGGGTTCTACAAAGGAGCAGTTTTCTTCATTAGAGCCATCTAAGGTACCTCACATTTACATAGGTGATGATACACAAGTAGAGGTTGAAGGGAAAGGTTCAGTTGACATGGATGATGGAACATTTGAGAATGTTCTCTATGTTCCTAACTTGTCTACCAACCTTCTCTCCATCTACCAAATCACTCACTATGGGAATGGGAAAAAGGTTGAGTTTACACCAGATTCAGTTGTGGTAAAAGAACTTGATGATGATGCCTTGGTAGCAGTGGGACAAGTCAATGACAACTCAAGGCTTTACTCATTTTCCCACTTTGTGCCACGTTCACCTTCTAGGGCCTTGCTTACTCATTCAAATTCAGAAAGTAAGCTATGGCATGAGCGGTTTGGTCACCTCAACTACCGCTATCTACAGCAGCTCAGCACTAAAGACATGGTCACAGGTCTTCCTCGAATCAGCTTTTCAGAGGGTGTATGTTCAGGTTGTTCCATGGGCAAGCATCCTGAAGAGAAATTTGATAAAGAGAAAACTTGGAGAGCTTTGGAAGTTCTTCAACTTGTTCACAGTGATGTAGCAGGTCCATTTCCAGCACCTTCATTTAGTAAGGCCCGCTATGTTCTTACCTTCATTGATGACTACTCCCGCTTCACTTGGGTCTACTTTCTCATTCATAAGAGTGAAGTATTTGACAGATTTCAGGACTTCAAGGCTCGTGTGGAAAAGCAATCAGGGAAAGTAATCAAGATTCTTCGTACAGATAATGGCAGGGAATATGTGAACAAGAGACTTGAGGACTTTTGTACATTTGAGGGGATTGATCTTCAGCATTCTGTTGCATACACTCCACAGCAGAATGGGGTTGCAGAACGCAAGAATCGAACTCTCAAAGAAATGGCTAGCTGTATGATCCATGCACGTTCTCTTGATCCCGCCTTTTGGGCAGAGGCTATCAGTTGTGCCACACACATCCAGAATCGGGTTCCTCACAAAGCTTTAAAAGGTATTACTCCTTTTGAAGCTTGGGTTGGTAGGAAACCGATTGTGAGACATTTCAGAGTCTTTGGGTGTCCAGTATGGGCTCGCATACCTCCACAGAAACGCAAGGCATTGGAACCACAGAGTCGGCCTTGCATATTTGTTGGATATCCTGAGGGTGTTAAGGCATACAGATTGATGGATCCAGAGACACATGAGGTATTCATTGAGAGGAGTGTTCACTTTGAGGAAAGCTCTCCTAGCTTAGCCTCTCTACCTCCTCCACCTTCCTCCATTGTGGATGGTGATGTTAGTGATTCAGATGATGAGACTCCCTCAACTCCGACTCGCAGGGTTACACCTCCGTAGGGTCCATTTGTAGTTGAGGTGCCTCATTCTCCACCTCCACCTAAACCTCGTTGGGCTCGACAGACACTTGAGTCCGCGGGTTCTCTTGTTGGGGATCCTTTGGATACACGGAGAACACGATCACAACATCAGGATCATCCACATGCATTTATAGCTACCGCTTCCGATCCACAGACATTCAGGGAAGCATCAGGGGTTCCTGAGTGGGACCAAGCTATGGAGGAAGAGTATAGTTCCTTGATGAGGAACAACACATGGGATCTAGTACATCTCCCTAAGGGGAGAAAGATGGTTCGATGTAAGTGGATCTATCGAACTAAGTTTGCAGCGGATGGTAGTGTGGATAAGTATAAGGCTCGGCTTGTTGCCAAAGGTTTCTCGCAGGTTGCAGGTGTTGACTATACTAAGACCTTTGCACCCGTAGCTAAGATGAACTCCATTCGTTTGACACTTGTTATAGCTGCAGCTCATGGTTGGGTTGTACATCAGATGGATGTGAAGAGTGCCTTTCTTCATGGTGACCTTGATGAGGAGATTTATATGGAGCAGCCACAGGGTTTCATCCAGGATACTTCTTTGGTTTGCAGATTGAGGAAATCTATCTATGGCCTTAAGCAGGCCCCCAGGGCTTGGTATGCCAAGATGGACTCCTTTCTACTCTCTGCAGGTTTCACCAGGTGTCATTCCGATCCGAATGTCTACATTTTGCGACAGGATGACTCTCACTTGATACTAGTGCTCTATGTTGATGACTTGATCATTACAGGGAGTACTGCATCCATCATTAGCAGGGTCAAATCTGCTTTGCATGACAGATTTTCTATGACTGACTTGGGTCTTTTGCACTACTTTCTCGGGATTGAGATTTCACAGTCATCTTCCGGGATTACTCTATCGCAGCCCAAGTATGCTCTTGATCTACTTGCACGCTTTCATATGGCTGATTGTAAGCCTGCCCCGACTCCCTTTCTTTCAGGAGTCAAGCTTGAGGCTCAATGTTCTTCTCCACTAGTTGATGCCACTTTGTATCGTCAGCTTGTGGGTAGTCTCATCTACTTGACTCATACACGCCCTGATATTTCATTTACAGTTGGCATGGTTTCCCGCTTCATGCAGGAACCACATGAGCTTCATTGGAAAGCCGCCAAACGCATTCTACATTACATCCAGGGTACACATCACTATGGGATTCACTATGCAGCAAGCACAGGACTTCGCTTGGTTGGTTACACAGACTCCGATTGGGCTGGCGATCTAGTTGATCGTAAGTCTACTTCTGGTTACAGTTTTCACCTTGGTTCGGGCCCCATTTGTTGGCAGAGCAAGAAGCAACATGCTATTGCTCTCTCTTCGACTGAGGCTGAGTATCGAGGCGCTGTTAACGCAGCGACTGAGACCATTTGGCTCCAGCAGATTCTCACAGAGTTTGGGTTCACTACTCCACGGCCGACAGTCCTATATTGCAACAATAAGAGTGCCATTGCCATCTCGAAGAACCCGGTCCAGCACCAGCGGACCAAACACATCGAGATTCATATGCACTATATCCGAGAGCTCATCCAGGAGCAGGTCATTGATTTGTAGTATTGTTCTACAGCAGAGCAGGTTGCTGACATATTCACCAAACCTTTCACCGAGAGTAAGTTCCAGCAGTTGCGAGCTCTCTTGGGGGTGCGGGATGTGTCATTAGGGGGGGTCAGCTGACTTCTCCTTCCTCCTTGAGATTCTTTTGTACATTCATCTCTCTTTTGGGGGGGA
Source organism: Cryptomeria japonica (assembly GCF_030272615.1). Classification (NCBI taxonomy): domain Eukaryota; kingdom Viridiplantae; phylum Streptophyta; class Pinopsida; order Cupressales; family Cupressaceae; genus Cryptomeria; species Cryptomeria japonica. The sequence goes on along the minus strand of NC_081411.1, from coordinate 218,471,183 downwards.
GTTTTTTCCCACTGGGTTTTCTCCTTTTCTCCGGTTGTGAGAGATTGCATTGCATTGTTTTACTTGCATATGCATGTTGTACATGGGTACCTATCATGGCCTTGTAGCCGGGACCCATCTTGCTTAGTTGCATTGTAGACTTAAGTGCATTCCCCTTAGTTGCACTTAAGGGGGGGTGTTGGTGTAAATAATTATTCATCATGGATATTATTACACTTACTTAAGTTTACTTAGGATAATGCATTACATAGTAGTTTGGATATGAGACACTTGGGTGTTTGTGCCTCATTGGGATAGTGTGTGTAGGAGAAATTCCACCTCTTATGGTGTTGATCTTGTTATTACACTATCATATCCACTTATTGTGGAGTGATAATTCCACCTTCGGTGGGTGATCCACCTCATGTGGAATATTATATTATTTCTCCTACCTACCCACACCTATTTCCTACCTACCCTTGTTTCTCATTGAGCCACTTGTCATATTTGTGTGCTCATACATCCATATGGCCTTGCCTATATAAGCAGGCCTCTATTCATTGTATTGGTTAATCCAGTTGATCATTTTTATATTGATGAGAATACAGTTTGTTCTTGTCATTCTATTGTCTCTTTTATGCTTTTCATTGTGCCCTTGATCTTGGCAAAATCCAACACCTTCGATCTGAAAAATGTTTTACCCTACCTCAGAACTTGCATACTTTCCTTGGAACTTGTGCTAGGGTATTGCGGTTCAGTCTGAGCTGTAGATCTTCTTGCCGACTTCTATTTGCCATAGATTCATTAACAAACTTGATTCACTGCTTACCAATCATCTAATCATAGCCAGCTCATCAACATCCTTCATTAAATAATCGCATTCAATCATTTAATGCATTCTATTATTACTCGGTTACAACTCGGTGAATACTAAACTTCTCTCAATAGACATTCCGCCTTCATTAACCGATAGCGATAACCTTGGGGTTTACCGACTAGGTTATTTGCTTGGTAACATAGTATAGTATTAACCTTCACAATTTACAACATATGTATGATGTAAAAACAATATAAACATCATGATCTCATCATTGTCTGACTCGATAGTAGTTGCCCATTGAATACCTTATTCATCATATTCTTTTCTGTGTCTTTTACCAACTTCTTTATACTCATCAGAACATACTTCTTAAGATATGGCAACATCATACTGAATTAGAAAATCAATCTCTTGACAATGAAAAAATAATAATATCAAGACAGTAAACATCTTTAATCAGTTTTATCCATACTCATCAACAACCTTCTCAATATCCTTATTGAAATGCCAACAATCTCCCATGTCTATTATAATGCCAACAATGATAGTTATGTGGTCCAAAAATATTGTTGTGTTCTCTAGGTGTTCTGACATTAATCATAGCTAGTTGTAATATTTTATGTTAGACCTATCCTTGGATCCAAATATGATTCGTGGAAGATTGTTTGATATGTTATGGGGTCTCATCGTAGCATGTGGAGATCAAGAGTAGACTTATTTGCATCAAAGGATATGTTTTAACTGTTAATTGCTTATATGGATGTGTAGCGTGTTGATATGTTGTTTATTATGTTCTGGTGATTGTGGATTGGTGAGTTGATCTTTGGAAGATGTCTTTTGGTCTCCTATTTCTCCTGGAGTGTATCAATGTGTGTTTTTTTGGTACGAAAGGTTTATTTTAGTTCAAACTGACTTGGTTAAAGCTTTGATGATCTATCTTGCATATAAGGATGAATGCAATTGAGTTAAGAGTGTGATGAGGTGTGGAGTGTAGATGTGTAATGTAAAGATAGATAGTTCAATGTTCTGTGAAGAGAAAAGAAGAATCAGAGGTGAGACTGTTATAGAGATATGAGACAGAGTGTTGATAGTTGAGTTATGAGTTTTGTGTGTTGATATTGGTCACATGATACAGATTTCAAGGACAACTTCATGATTAGGAGATCCTTCTTTTCATATAATTTTTGTATCTTGCTCTGTTGCAGTTAGCTTTAAGTTTGCAAGTCCTCTTTTGTATCTTACCTAAAGAGAAATTAGCTTTGGTTTGCAAGTCTGGAGCAATGAGCTATTTTCATTGTAATCTAATATACATAGTGGATATATTTTTGTGGGCAGATTTTCACCATGGTTTTTCCCTATTTGGGTTTTCCAAGTAGAAAATCTTGGTATTCATTTGTTGGATGTGTGTTGTTGTTTAATTATTTATGTGCTACATTAATTTTTATTTTAGGCTAATTCAACCCCCCTCTTTGTCCTACCCTAGGTTCAATAAGTCCATTTTTGTGTTGTCATCTTGAAACCATAAGTGTAGAATTCTGAGAGCAATATCCATCCAACAATAAGACATAATGGAACCCATGGGAGCAATTGACAACATGTAGGTATTATTTTTTTGTTTGTTATCTCTCCCTATTATTTCATCTAGTGTACTTTAGATTAGATAGTATTCTAGAATAGATTTGTGGCTGTATAGTAGTTTCTATCAGATTAAACATTTAAAATACCACAAATATATTCAGCATAACTAAAATATTTTTGTATGCGGGAAAAGTGGGTTAATAAAACTAAATATGTGAAAATATTATTAAAAGACTAGTCCACACACACACACAGGACTTCTTGGTGCAAGCTATGGAATAACGAAGTGTTACTCAGCTTCCCAAGGTGGGTCCCATGGTTCTCTATCTCACAATGTCCCTTAAACCAATGTTTTTGCTCTCAAATTACTGAGCAAAATGGTTTAGGGATGGCAAATGCAAGAACGAGGGATGCTTTGATAGTTTTAGTATGAGATGCATCCTAAGCTATGCATGATTCTAGAAATGCAATAACTAGATGATAAGATGACAAGGTTAGTATAAACACTATCCTTACATGATATATATTAGTCTATGATTGAGCTAAATGATAAAGAAATTATCCTAAACATGCATATTTAGACTAATTCCTGATTTCAAAGAGGCTAAAATGATGAGCATAAAAATGATATGAAAGCTTGAATGCACTTGAGCATAAGTGTGATATTACAAACTTGAAGGATTGATCTCTGAAAATGGAGGAATGAGAGCTCTATTTATAGCAAGAATAGGGCAATGGATGGTCAAGATTGAATGGTTTAATCAAGGGTTGAGTTTGAAAGTTGGGGATCCATGTTTTTAATTGGCACCAATGAAATGGTGACAAATGTCAACATAAGACTGGGTTGAGAGAAGGGGTTGGAGACATTAAATGCCTGAGAAGACCTCATGGTTATCTAGAGGGTAAGGGTCAAGTCTAAGTTAAGATTACCCACTGGATTAAGAGTTAATCCAAGGATAAACCTTTGTGCAAATGATTAAGAGATAATCATGGTCAAAGCATTAAAGGCCTGATGAGACCCTTGGGTTGGGTGAAGGTTGAGTCAAAACAAATGTTTTAACCATGTAGGAGGGTTTGAGTTAACCATTAATGGTTATTGGAGACTTTGGGGATTAAGTGGTTGAAAGTTGGAAGCCTTCAATGGTTATCAAAGACTTTGAGGTTTTAAGTGGTTGAAGTTTGAAAGCCTTTAATGGTTATCAAAGACTTTGAGGTTTTGAGAAGTGACTTCCCTTTGCTTAGGGATGTGACAAAGTTTAGAGGAGGGGTTAGGTTAATTAGAAGCGATTAGAAGATTCTAGAAGGGATTAGAAAGGGGTTTGGGATTTTGCAAGTGGATGGAGGGATAATAGGATTTAATTGAAATAAAGTAATTTAATTCAATTTGGTTGTAATTAAATAAATTAGATTTATTTAATTTAGGATAACTATTTAATTAAATTTGAATTTAATTAAAAGTGGATAGGGGGAATTTAATTGAATAAAATGATTTATTCATTAAATGGGTATAGTGAATTTTATTTAAATAAATTGAGTAATTTACTTAATAAAATAGAAGAATGTGGATAATTTAATTAAATAGAGAAATGAACATAAAATATTCATTTAGGAATATGGTCATTTTTATACGTCTACATTTTGCCCCTCTTTGAAGTGACGTGTGCGCACATGTTATTTCAAAGAAAATGATGTGTTTTTTTCATTTATGATCAAATGCAATTTTTGTGTCGCTCTTGTGATTTTCAAGTCGTGCCCTAGATTTGATTTGATGTGTGATGCCCCAGATTTGATATTTGATGTGTGATGCCCCCTCGAGAGATGAATCAATTTTTTTGAAATTTTTTTGAGTTTAATGTGATGAGTTGCGTATGATGTGTATGATTTTGTTCATGTATAATGTGTACAAATTGATTCATCTCCTTATAAGTTACAAATGTTATGGTATAGGGGAGACCGTGACCATATGACAGGTCCATTAGGCTAACCCTAATTTCATTTTTCTCCTATAAAAGGGGAAAAGGGCTTGAATTAGATTCATTTGTGCTTTGTTGACTTTGGAGAAAGAGAATTTTCTCTAGAGAGAAAATGCCTATTCCTTATCATAGACACCGTTTCGAGCGCATTCGGAGGTACCGGAGACCTATAGCACGTGGACCACTAGTAAGTCAACATTTTTGACCCTCTTTTGACTTTTTATTTTGTCATTTTAAGCGTTTTTTGAATTTCAAAGTTTGGGTTTAACGGTTTAGCGCGTCTAGGGTCTATATTAGTGCATATGAAGTTTAGAGTAGCACATGAAGCTGCATATTAGGGGTCGCATCTAAAATGAAAAGGGTAGTGCGTCGGGTTAGCAAGTTAGCATGTAGGCTAGACCTAGTGCATAGGGGTCGCAGGGGTTCACATAGGTAAGGGGGTTTAGTGCGTAGGGTTAACCTAGCGCATAGGGCTAAATAGGTAGCGCCTAGGAGGGATAGATTAGCGCGTAGACTTAGTCTAGCGCATAGGGCAGGTTAGATGGCGCATGGGGGGAAAAGATTAGCACATAGGGTGAACCTAGTGCATAGGGTAGATAGAATAGTGCCTAGGAAAGATAGCCTAGCGCATGGGAGTTTTTAAGCGCATTGAGTACCTGTTTTAGCGCATCTGGAAAAATTTTGGAAGATGGGCTGATTTGAAAATTTGTTTTGTTTGCCTGTCATGATGTGATGGATTTATCCAATATGAGTGTTGGTATAACTTGTTTTGATTTGTGATTTTCCAAGTTATGTAGATATCAATGTGTTGTTTTGATCAGAATATGATTTATTTGCGTGTTCTATTTCAAGTTCAATGTGTGTGAAGCCTGAGTTGTGTTAGAAGCTGATATGGGTTGGAAACTTGAGTTGTTTTACAAGCTGATATGGGTGGGAAACTTGAGTTGTTTTACAAGTTTATGTGATTTGGGAGACTTGAGTTGTTTTACAAGTTTTGATATGGGTTGTCAAAACTTGAGTTGTTTTACAAGTTTGATATGAAATGATAGGATTTTGAACTTTGATATAGATGAACAAGTTGTTTCATGTTGTTGATGTGAGTTTGATTTTGATATCTTTGTTTTGATGTGGATATTGATATTGGATTTGTTTTGCTTGTTGACAGGAGCGATTAGGTGTGGTTCAGTCACGGGAGAGATTCCCCAGACCGTGGACATTGATACCACGATTGTCGCAGGCTGATCTGGATATTATTGAGAGATGTGGATTGACCTCTCTCCTGGATATGCCTCGGTTCACTGTGAACTGAGGGTTATTGACAACTTTGGCAGAGAGGTGGCACAGTGATACGAACACCTTCCATTTTGCCACTGGAGAGATGACAGTCACACCTGAGGACTATTACAGGATTTTGCGCATTCCTGTGGTAGGTGCACTACTACCATACGAGCAGTCAGAGGAGGGTAGCACAGAGGCACTGCACCACATTTTCCAGGATGATACAGTCTGCAGCTATGAGATCCCATGGCAGGAGTTTTTAGACCTAGACTACGCACCACTGCCATCCGTACTAGCAGGGTTCATTGGTGGATTCCTTTGTCCTGATCGTAGGTCAAAGGGATTCTCGGTGGGATGGGGGCTAGTTTTGGAGGAGATGGTTATGCAGGGGTGGAGGTTTGCATGGGGGTTAGTGATGCTGGCTCATTTATATAGGGGTTTGCATGAGGTAGTATACCTTAGTTATGATAGTTTGTCAACTGGCGTGACGTTATTATAGGTATGGTGCTGGGAGCATATTCCAGTAGTGAGGCCACTAGCAGATAGGGATAGGCCCATAGGATGTGCATATGCCTACAGATATAGGGGTCTAGTTGTCCAGCATAAGCTGGGCAAACTAGAGCACTGGAGGAGGGTTTTTGATGACATTGATACGGTCACCTGGAGACCGTACACAAGATGTGAGGTGTGGGCCGACGATGGGCTGGAGATGCCCTTTGTATTTATGACCAGGTACCTGATCGGGAGGACCCCGTTCGTGATTGAGAGATTTCTGGTGACCTAAGTTTTGAGGCAGTTTGGGCGCCAACAGGGTATTCCACAAGGAGCGTGCCTATATGCACGACGACAACAGGATGTAGCAGATTGGGGGCCGACTATTGATAGTGCGGTGGTGGTAGAGGAGTTTGTTGGTTTAGCAGGGTAGATATGAGACTATGCCCCAGAGATTCAGGATGCGGGTATGACAGATGAGTTTGCCTGATTGTTTGCTACGTGGGCGGTGGCCAGGATATCTGATCCTGATGAGATGAGGCCATTGTTTGATTCAGATGTTTGATTCAGATGAGGAGGAGGGAGATGCGAGAGATGATGGAGATGATGGAGATGATGGAGGACGAGGGAGAGGGGCCAGAGGGAGGCGGGGAGATAGAGGGAGGAGAGGGGATAGAGGTGTAGATAGAGTGGTGAGACAGGGGAGGATAGATAGGGGGAGAGGTGGATTGGCTATCGGAGCCAGTGGAGAGGGGAGAGTAGGGGAGGTGCTAGCTGCAGTGGGGGGTGATGATGAGCCTAGGCGACCAGCGCAGAGGAGGAGGATAGATGTGCTCCCACCTCCAGCACCGAGGACAGGTCGAGTGGGAGGGGTTCCTCCAGCACAGGTATCGCTACGAGTTCGGGTCCCAGGTCATATGGAGGATGCACAGATCTGGCCTCTACAGGTGACTGTTCAGCAGCTATAGGCACAGATTTTGACCTATCAGTGGTAGATTTCTTAGTTGACCACTGAGCAAGATACCGAGATAGAGTGGCGGGGACGAGCGGAGGAGGTGGTGTCCAACATGTAGAGAGAAGCAGTGGGTGGTCTAATGAGAGACACCCTGAGAGAGCTAGCGCTGAGAGCCCAAGAGGCAGAGTATTACAGGCGGCACTATGAGGCGGCAGTACCCAGGGACTGGAAAGTACAAAGTTTTGCACAGTCGAGATCCAGCTGATCTCGAGCTACTGGGTCACGGTCGGAGAGCCGAGGTGTTATAGGGCCACCAAGATAGGACCCTCCTGGAGATCCAAGGGTGGGTGCATCTGGAGTGAGACCATCTCCATCAGGGGATAGTCATACTTGAGAGACATGGTCTTTGTTGTATTTTTGAGCATTGTATTCGTTGTACTGGACACAACTTTTGACACATTTTGTACATTTGGATCATTTTTGAGATATATATAGATGTGGGGCACCATTTTTGATCATGTGATGTGTGTATATGGATGCATGTTATATGAGTTATTTCTTCATGATGATGTAATGGTGACATAGATGATATGATGTATGCTGCAGGATGTATGCTTTAGATTTATTTTGAAAATGAGATGTATGATTTGATATGTTGTGCAATGTATGATGTGTTGTGAAATGTATCTTGAAAATGAGATGTATGATTATGATGTGCTGTGCAATGTATGATGTGTTGTGAAATGTATCATGAAAATGAGATGTATGATTATGATGTGCATTTAAGTGCAAAATGATATGTAACTGATTGTAAAATGATATGCAACTGATTGTAAAATGATATGCAACTAATTGTAAGAATAATATGCAACTGATTGTAAAATGATATGCAACTAATGTTTTTGGAGCATCCTCATTTTGCATTTTGCCATCCCTGATACAACCATTGTATTTGCTTTCTTTGTAAGTTTCATCATTGAGCATTGATTTTTTTAGGATATGTTGAAAATTTATATAAGCATAATGGTATAATTGAACCATGATGACCTAAGAAAAATTTACATGATGTTTGATTTTGCAAGATAGCACAAGTATCAAGGTATAATTGAACTAGGATGACCTGAGTGCGTATTGCATAAACAGACAAGATTTGATCATTTGTATGCGTGAAGTGGAATCAGGCCTTCAGTGATATTTGATGTATCATGTCCCGAGGCAAGGATTCACACAGTACAAGTGATCGCCTCCCAGACAGAAGTCTAAGAAAATATTGGAAATTCCCCATGATCTCTAGCTGTGAAGCATCTTATGAGATAAGGAGAAGATTCCAATAAAAAAGTTCAAAATGCAAAATAGTTAAGACTTGTATGCGATAATGCAACATCTAGTACTTCAGAAAATCATCCATCCTTGGTATTTTTGTGAATTGTTTTGTTTTGGTTTTTGTGATGAAGCGTAGTTTTGATTGTTGGATGTCAAGCTGTTGAATTTTGCAGATAGCCTTGATGTCTTGAATGTTCACCAATTTATAGATGATTGGAATGCCCCTAGCTGAGTGTGCCTCTTGATGTGAATATGTATAGTGAATTCCAAGCCATGGTGGAATACGGTAAGAGGATAGATATAGATGGATAACCCAGAATAGTGACTATGCTAAGTATGTCCTGAATGAATATACGCTAAGTGTCGGGTGATGGCCGATAGTGTTTTGATGGATAAAATGGCATGGAAATAGATAGAGGAGCCGTTCTTTCACAAGAGCACCTGTTTACCAGGTTTTCACCATTTGTTTTTATTGTACTTTGTTTTTGCTTTTTCTGGATTTTTGATTTTTTTTTAATTGTTTTTGGCTTTTCCGCACACTAGGCTACTTAAGTATAATACTTCTTTAGATGAATGTTGTTAGTTGGGTCGTCGAGTACATCTCCTTCTGAAGTTGTAAGCTAATAGGCAACTGATCCATAGGCTGATATGATGATATAGGGACCCAACCAGTTAGGTTCAAATTTCTCTTTCTTTTCTCGATCTTGCTGATTTCTTGGATTTTCTTTGAGGACTAGGTCACCAACCTTGAAGTTGTGGGGAATGACCTTGTGATTGTAGCTTCTACACATGCATTGTTGATATGCTTTGAGATGAGTATAAGCATGTTGGCATCTTTCATCCAATAGTTCAAGTTCTTGCAGTCCATTAACGCAATATTCTTCATCTGGGATTAAACCTTTCAAAGAGACTCTGAGAGATGGGATTTCTACCTCTAGGGGTAAAATGGCCTTTGATCCATATACCAATGAGTATGGTGTTGCTCCAGTAGGTGTGAGGATGCTGGTCCTGTATGCCCAAAGTGCTGGATTGAGTTGTACGTGCCAATCCTTGCCTGCATCATTCATTGTTTTCTTGAGGATTTTTAGGATTGTCTTATTGGATGCTTCTGCTTGACCATTTCCCTGTGGGTAGTATGGTGTAGAGAACCTATGTTGGATTTGGAACTTTTCACATAATTCCTCTACATCTTGGTTTTTGAAAGGTCATTCATTATCTGTGACGATTGAACTTGGAATAGCATATCTACAGATCAGATAATTTAGGATAAAAGAGGCAATTTGTTTCCCAGTCACTGTGGTCATGGGAACTACTTTGATCCATTTGGTAAAGTATTCTGTTGTAGTTATAATGAACTTGTGTCCATTTGAAGATGAAGGATGAATTTTTCCAACCAGGTCTAGTCCCCACTGACAAAAGGGCCAGTACATTGTAAATGGCTGTAGTTCCTGTGTTGGTGCATGTATCAGATTGCCATGGATCTGGCATTCAAGACATTTCTTGGTGAAATGATATGAGTCCTTTTCCATTATAGGCCAGTAGTATCCCATTTGTAGAAGCTTTTTAGCAAGAGTAGTGCCACTTGAATGTGTGCCACAAATACCTTCATGAAGCTCGTGTAAAGCCGAATCGGAATCATTACAATCAAGGCAACAAAGAAGAGTACCATCGAGACCTCGACGATACAAAGTATCGGTGGTAAGGGTATAATGGGCAGCTTGTCGGATAAAGTTATGTTTTTGGTTACAGGATTGGTCAATGGGTAAGATATTATGCTTGAGGTAGTCGTATATTGGTCCATATAATGGAGAATCTGAACTAGTCAAGGTATAGATAACATGGGATTCAAAGTTGTCATAGGCGGGGGAGAACAGTTGCTCTACCAGGAACTCGTAACGACTCTGTTGCTCTGGAATTTGTAGTAGTGAAGCGATAGTAGCCATTGCATTGGCTGCTTTGTTGTTCAATCTTGGTATTTGTTCAAAAGTGATGTGCACAAAATACTATTTGAAGTCATCCACCATTCGCTTGTAGAGTAGTAGCTTGTCGTCCTTTGTCTGATAGTTGTTGTTGATTTGATTGATGACTAGTTGTGAGTCTCCATAGACTTTTAGCTCTGTGATTTTCCATTCTACGGCCATTTTGATGCCTATAACCAATGCCTCATATTCAGCCACATTATTTGTGCATGGAAACATAAGCCTATATGATCTCGGCATAGTGTGTCCTTCAGGAGTAATGAACAAAATGCCAGCACCGGAACCATGTTGTGTATAGGATCCATCAAAGTATAGGGTCCATTGTTGAGGAGAAAGAGCAAGAACATCCCTATCTGAAAATTCAATCTCCATGGTTTGTTTTCCTGGTAGCGGTGCTTTAGCCAATTGATCTGCAATTGCTTGTCCTTTGATGGCTCATCTTTCTATGTACTGGATGTCAAATTCACTGAGAATCATGACCCATTTAGCCAATTGTCCTATAAGAGTTGCCTTGCTGAGTAGATATTTGAGAGGATCAATTTTTGCAACTAGCTTAATAGTGTGTGCTAGCATATAATGTCGGAACTTCTGAGATGCAAAGACCACTATTAGGCAAGCCTTTTCAATGAATGTATAGTTGAGTTCATAGCCATTCAATGTCCTACTGATGTAATATATGGCTCATTCCTTCCCTTGTTGATCTTCTTGTGCCAATAGTGCCCTGAGTGATATATTTGTTGTTGAGATATATACGATAAGTGGCTTTCCTACGACTGGTGGGACTGGAACTAGTGGATTCATCAGGTACTGTTTGATTTGGTAAAAAGATTCCGCACACTTGGCCTCCCATTTGAATGGTACATTTTTGTGTAGCAAATGATTAAATGGTAGACTTTTATCTGCTAGCTGAGCGATGAATCGCCTGATTGATTGAAGTCGTCCCTATAGAGATCTTAGTTGACTGATATTCTTTGGTGGTGGCATGTCTATAATAGCTTGTACCTTGGCTGGATCAACTTCAATACCCTTAGTTGAGACTATGTAGCCTAGTAATTTACCTGATGTAACCCCAAAGACACACTTCTTAGGGTTGAGCCTAACTTGGAATTTCTCCAATCGATCAAAAATCTTTGTTAGGATGCCAAGATGTTCGGCTCTGGTGAAGGATTTAGCTAGTAAATCATCCACAGTCTTCCATAAATGTGTGCATCATGTCATCGAAGATTGTTGTCATTGCTCTTTGATAAGTGGCCCCTGCATTCTTTAAGCCAAAAGGCATAACATTCCAATAGTACGCTCCCCAAGGACAGGTGAATGTTGTTTTATCTTGATCTTCGGGAGCTATTTTGATTTGATTATAACCTGAGAAACCATCCATTAGTGAGAGCATCGCATGGCTTGCTGTGAGATCTATAATTATATCGATACTTGGTAGAGGAAAGTCATCTTTTGGACAAGCTTTTTTGACGTCCCTAAAGTCAGTGCATATTCTGATACTACCATTTGGTTTTGACACTGGAATGATGTTGGAAATCCATTCTACATAGTCAATGGGTCAGATGAATCTGACATCTAATAGTTTCTTCAATTCAGTTTTGAGCATGAGTGCCACCTATGGATTCATCTTTCGTAGCTTTTGCTTGACTGGCTTGACTCCTGTAGAAATGGACAAGTGATGCATGATTAAGTGTGGATCGACTCCGGGCATATCAGCATATGACCAAACAAAGTTAATTTTTTGTCCTTTAAAGAAGATGATGAATGCCGATCTTTCTTCCTCTGTCAGGGATTCTGCAAGGTGTATGTTTCTGGCTGCTTCTGTGGTACCAATGTTGATTGATTGAGTGGGCTCAATCAATATGGGTGATCGCTCATGAAAGTGTTCAGGAAGAGTGTCAAGTCTCCCATCGTTAGGTGCCTTAAAAAGGTTTTCACCCTTAGATGCGTCTTTTATTTTTACTTTTTTATGATCTAGAGCTGTCATTGATTGGTTTTCGGCATCAGATCTTTAATTTGATTTATTTTTGTGACTGAGAGGCTTGGCACTCCCTGATTGATAGACATCGTTATTTTGTTCACTAGTAGAGCCTATTTCTGGATTTACGGTACATAGGTAATGGATAATAGATTCATCATCTGGAAAAATTGGTATATTATGTGTTTCAGGTTCATTCTAGTCGTTGAGGTCAGGAAAGACAAGTGGTAAGGAATCGTTGGGTGGATCAAGTTCTGCTACCGTAAGTGTTAGGATAGAGTTTTCCTCATGATGGGTCTTGGTTTTAAAGAAGTCCAGGGTTTCATCGAGGTCTTCGATGGTATCATCTTCCACATAGACTTGTTCGTAATATTTATGTTCGCTTTCTTTGGCATCATAGATATTTTGTGGTCCAAATTCAAGAGATCTGTCTTCTGCATCATGTTCTTCTTGAGAAAGGGATATGGAATCAGTATCATCCAGGATATTTGTAGTAGCATTGGAGCAGGTACCCCACTCATATTCATTGGAATCTGTCTCATAGACATCATCCTAGATTCTATCTATGCTGTAAACAGGTATGTTGTATGGTGAAAACAAATCTTTGATGAGGGAGACTATTTTGATATTTTGTGTTGATTCTGTGTCCAATCCGTCTTCTACTTGCTGGATTTGTTCATAGACTGTGCTTCCTCGAGGAGGAATAATGGTATCTGGAGATGGCATTATTTGTTCTTGAGACATTGGCATTTGAATATGAGCTACTGCTGCAGATATGGCCTTCTTATGATTTAGAAGTTTTTCCTGATGCCACTTCTGATCTTGACGTTCTCGTGCCTTGCGGATTGTTTCTGCTAATTCAAAGAGTGCTTCCTGCCAAGATTCTTCTTTGTATTTCTTTTTTACCTTCCATTGAGGTTTTGTAGTTGTGTGTGGTGGCCGTTGCAATAGGAACATGAGTTTAGAACCCAATCCTGCTTTGTTTCTACTAGGTTGTGAAGGAAGATCTATAGGTTCAGTGACTCCTTCTTTGCATTTCCCAATAGGTCCTTTACCACCATATCCCATTTGCTTCATGATTAAGTAGCCTTTTCCATATAGGTGTGTTGGTAGAACAATGTCCAGAGCAGCTACTCTATGATCTTCTTCTTCATCTTTGTATAACCAGCTAAGAACGTCCTTGTCTTCTGATTCATGTGCTAGAGTACCCAATTGGATGAAGGTACCATCAAATTTGGTGATGGGTTGAGTGGCCAGATGTGTTGATGTAGTAGGCAAACCATGCGATCTAGGTGATGTTGGTAATTTGGCCAAATATAACGGCTCCAAAGAGTAGTCTCCCATGCCCTGGTCTTTGATTTACATCTTCTGCTTGAAGTCTTCAAACAAGGAGTTGGGTTTTGCTATTTGTAGATCTGATGTCAAGGATCGCTGTTTTTCTCTATTATGAGGAACCAAACTGTCTTGGGCTGCCCCCATTGCGTTGCAATGTTGAAATGGATTGTGATCAGCTGATATGGAGATTTCTTATCCATCATAAGGAAATTTGACACACTGGTGATACGTAGAAGGTACTGCTTGCATTTCATGTATCCAGGGTCATCCTAACAAGATATTGTAGGTGAGATCAATATCTAAGACCTGACATATAGTATCCTTTTGTACTGGTCCTACTTGAATAGGTAATACCACTGTTCCTTTAGAGGACCTTTCCTCATCATCATATGCCTTTATGGTAATTTTCTTGCAAGGATCAATAGATTCTTCTGAGAAGCCTAATGCACGGATAATCTTTAAAGTACATATATTAAGTCTGGCTCCTCCATCTATTAAGACTCTTTTTACTCAGTGTTTGCAAACAATGACTTCAATATGGAGAGGAGTATTATGTGGATGACTCAAGGACGTATTGTCATGCTCTGAGAAGGTTTGGTTATGAGATCCTGTCATATGGGCGACCATGGCTTGAAATCTATCTGTATCCAGATTTTGAGGTACATTTGTTTCCAATAGCGCTTGCTCTAATATGTCTTTGTGTTTTGGTGATAGTTTCAACAATTCCAGTATGGATATCTAAGTTGGAGTCTTGCGTAGTTGGCTAACCAAGTCATATTGGATTTTTGGTGTGGTAGTTGTAGGTGCAGTATGTCCCTTCAAGACATATTTCTGAGTTCGGGTTGTTACATTGACAGATTCATGATCATGTCGATCTCGAATGGTGATGACATTGACTTGATGATCTTCAGCTAATATGTGGTTGATGGTGTTGTTGTAGATGTGATTAATATGAGCTCCGCGTGTATCATCTGAAGTTGATGCGCCATCTTTGTTGTAATTTGGGAGAGGATTTTTGAAGGCTTCGTGATCACCATTTGTTTTGAGACCATCCACCATTAAGTCACCTCGATCAATCATGTCCTGTACTATGTGTTTCAATCTCATGCATTCATTTGTTCAATGACCTTTGTTGCGATAGAAATCATAGTAGTGTGAATCATTCCACCACGGTGGTTTGATTGGGGGTTCATAGTTGTTGATTGGAGGCAAAGAAAGAATCTTGTTTGCCAAAAGTTCTCTGAATGCCGATTCTAATGATTGTCCCAGTGGTGTGAAGATACGCTTTTGAAAATTGTTGGTGTTGTTGTGTGAATTGTTGTTAGCTCCTGGATTCATGTTTTTGCTTTGAGTATCGTTGGTGTTGTTTGCGTTGAGTTGTCCTTGATCAGTGTTTGGTGCATATGTGTTAGCACCAGGAGTAGCATTTTTAGGATTTTTCATATTTTGAGGATTTCCGGATAATGCAAGCACTGGTTGCTTAGATTTGGGATCATATGATTCATTGTTGCCTTCATTTTTGTTTCGAGTCCAAAATCAAGATTTGTCAAGGTTGGTGTTGCTCTGATTATTGTAATTTGATGAGTTTGTTCCTTCTTTGTAGAATTTGAGTGTTCCCTTTTTGACACAGGCTTCCTCTACTTCAATGCCATTTTCAATCAATTTAGCGAAAGATGGTATGCATTGAAGTTTTAGTCTGTAACTCATTTCACCATTCAAGTTATCGATGAAGATTTCCATTTTCTCCTTTTCAGGAATATCTTGAGGATATCTGGATACCATGCGTCCCCAGTGTTGAAGGAACACCATGAATGTTTCATTGTTCTTTTGTTTGGTGTTGCAAACATCTAGCATGGTTATGGCATGTTGGATGTTGTAGGAATAGTGGGTGATGAATTTGTTAACCAATTCATCAAATGATCTGATAGGTGGCAAAGTTTTGGATAACCATTCCATGGTTTTCCCTCCCAAGCTTCTAGGGAATAACCTCATCAAATAGGTGTCATCATGAGCAAATTCAAGGCTCAGTGTGCAAAATTCCCAAACATGATCCCGGGGATCACTTTTCCCATCATATTTATCAAATTTGGGAACGTCTGAGTTTGGAGGAAAAGGCACCATGTTCAATCTTCTGTCAAATGGATAAGGACAAATTTCGTTTAAAGAGCACCGTACTATTGTCCCTTGTTGCATATCTTGTATTTGCCTTTGCAACATTTGCATTTGTTGGGTAAGAGCAACCAAGGGCGCATTATCTTGCTGAGGGTAGAGTTCTTCCCTTGTATTGGTTCTTAACTGAAAAGGAGTGGTTAATGGTATGTTTTGTTCTAGAGTTTCGAGCTCAGGTATACACATTTCTGGTATGCGTTGTTCTGGAATATGTTGCTCAGGTATATGTTGTTCAAAGTTATGGGATTCTTCTTCTCTTTGTTTTTCTTGATATGCATATTGTCGAGATCCATTTTTAAAGATGTTTGGGTCCAAATCTTCAGGAAGTTTAACGCCTTTACTTGTAAGCATGAGTAGATATTTTTCCTTGTCATTTCCATGAGTTTTTCTACAAGTTTTTGGAATGAAGGGTTTTCTTGACATTCCTGAAGAAGTGCTTTACTAATTTCAGGCTCTTCTACGGGTGGAACTTCAAAAGGATTTGATAATCTTTGATTCATACTTGATTCTGCGTGCATCTCGCTTTGTTTGTCTCTTTGAGAGCGAGTAACAGGCATTTTAGTAGAAACTTTCAGTGATGAAAGGGACAAAAGCCTCGTTGATGTGTTGCTTGGGTGTTGGTGGTTCTGATCGAGATGTGTTATATGTGATGCACTCGTCGGGCAAGAATGCTGGATTGATCTTTCCTCCGTGGTTTATTTTTTGATTAAAAGCTGACTTTTGACAGTATGCTCTTGTCTTTAAGGGTTCTTTGTCAAATTCGCTAGATTTGTTTTGGGTATATCATTTGACATGATGAAGGAATACTCGATGAGATTTGAAGAGTTGATGATTGATGTATTAAAACTTATTTCTTTTGATGAATTTGGAAAAACTAGGTTGTTGTTTCTTCAACGTGATGTTATGATAAAGGTTCTTTCTTCTCAGAATAAGGAGATTAGTCATGCATGAGTGATCAATAGTTTCCTTTGATTTGTTTGGATTCAGTTGGTTCTTATTTTTGAAAATTTCAAATCTTCCACAAGCCCAAGCCCAATCAAAGCCATTGGACAAACCGGCCCACCCATGCCATGCCTTCCGATCCCCATCCACAAGCCCAATCAAACATCACAGTTTTGGTGGACCACTTAAAAGGACAAAAACTCCAGCAAAGTCCATAGCCTTTCATTTCAGTAATAGGACAACCAATTGGACATGGTACCCATTGGACAAAACGGCCCACCCATGCCATGCCTTCCAATCCCCATCCACAAGCCCAATCAAACATCACAGTTTTGGTGGACCACTTAAAAGGACAAAAACTCCAGCAAAGTCCTTAGCCTTTCATTTCAATAATAGGACAACCAATTGGACACGGTCCATTTTGCACCTTACAGTGCCACCTCCACAAAATTCACATTCTGTACCTTACAGTGCCACCTCCACAAAATTCACATTCTGTACCTTACAATGCCACCTCCACAAAATTCACATTCTGCACCTTACAGTGCCACCAACACAAATGAACATGGTGTCCGAGTACAAGGACCATGAATTTTTTCGTAGGCAGAATGGGTGATGAAATCAATTGTCGTAGCGACTATGTGTAGTCCCTTTATTTGATTGTGATCGATCCAGTATATGATGGTCATTTACATGGTTGTCCAATACCAAGAGTTATGCAAATGCAATGTAAAAAAACATATTTTTCCATTTTTAATGGAAGAACCCATGGTATCCGTAGTCCCATTCCCCTCGTAGGGATGGATATCACCACTAACTTCGTGCAATCAAATAAAGGGACTACATATAGTAGCTACGATAATTAATTTCATCACCCATTCTGCCTACGACAAAATTCACGGTCCTTGTACTCGGACACCATATCCATTTGTGTTGGTGGCACTGTAAGGTGCAGAATGTGAATTTTGTGGAGGTGGCACTGTAAGGTGTAGAATGGACCATGTCAAATTGGTTGTCCTATTACTGAAATGAAAGGCTATGGACTTTGTTGGAGTTTTTGTCCTTTTAAGTGGTCCACCAAAACTATGATGTTTGATTGGGCTTGTGGATGGGGATCGGAAGGCATGGCATGGGTGGGTCATTTTGTCCACTGCGTAGCCATTGCCATTTGATTGCCATGAAGTTAGTGGCGATATCCATCCCTACGAGGGGAATGGGACTACGGATACCTTGGGTTCTTCCATTAAAAATGGAAAAATATGTTTTTTTACATTGCATTTGTGTAACTCTTGGGATTGGACAACCATGTAAATGGCCATCATATACTGGATCGATCACAATCAAATAAAGGGACTACACATAGTAGCTACGACAATTAATTTCGTCACCCATTCTGCCTACGACAAAATTCATGGTCCTTGTACTCAGACACCATGTCCGTTTGTGTTGGTGGCACTGTAAGGTGTAGAATGTGAATTTTGTGGAGGTTGCATTGTAAGGTATAGAATGTGAATTTTGTGGAGGTGGCACTGTAAGGTGCAGAATGGACCGTGTCCAATTGGTTGTCCTATTACTAAAATGAAAGGCTATGGACTTTGCTGGAGTTTTTGTTCTTTTAAGTGGTTCACCAAAACTGTGATGTTTGATTGGGCTTGTGGATGGGGATCAGAAGGCATGGCATGGGTGGGCCATTTTGTCTGCTGTGTAGCCATTGCCTATGTGTGCGGGCAATTCTTTAATAAACTATATCCATATTAGCATCCATGTGCTTAGAAAAGTTGCATGTCAGACTAACATGCTTAGACGACAAGATGTTGTCTATTTTCACCGTCCTTGACATGCTTAGACAAGATGTCCACTGTCATTGTATCCACAGTGAGTGAGTGGCAATCTACCCATCACACATTAAACTCTCAAAATGACAGAACTACAGCAAATTTTGCAGCCTTTCATTTCATTTCAATAACACATAATAATAATGAAGTGGACAGGGAGTACTTGGCGCCTTACAATGCCTCGTTATTTGAGTAGAAAATGTTATATATTACAGCTGCATTCATTGTACCACGAATTTGAGGGTTTTATATAATAATAATTACGTGAAATGTATTTTGTTCTTTGTCTTGATAAATCTTGTTATCTGACTTCAAGGTTTTGTTTTTATGTATGTTTTTTTTAATTTATTTATTTTATATTGAACAAAGTTTAATTATGAAAGAACAAATAGTAGTTTACAAAGGAGCTACATAATCATAGTTATATAAGAAATATTTCTAATGATGTTAAAATAGTAGTAGATCATTACAACATTTTATTAATAAAAGTTAAACTAAGAAATCTTGAATAAAATTAGGAAGTAAAACCTGGAAATCGACAAGTTAATATGAGGAGGTTGCTTTGATACTCTAATTTCACATAGTACATATAATATGAACTTCTTTTATGCAACTAATTACATTTTTTAAATTGGTACCAAAACTATACCTATTCAATAGTACCAGTTGGAAAGTTGTGGCTTGAATCTAGCACTTATTCTTATTCAATATAGAAGTCATTTTGTAGATATATCCTTTGGAAATCTAAGATTCTTTAAAATGTTCCTTGGTGGAGAGGACAGAGTTGGTGGGGTAGCCTTGTGGTGGAGCACTACCTTTATTATCTAAATGGGAGGGATACAACCCGAGAATCCAAAAAAAGGGAAGTGTAGCTCCCATGAAAGATGCAAACACCACACACTTCATTGACACTAATACTCACTTTATTACCTAAGCAAGTTTCAATTAAACCATAGAAAAAACCTATGCTAGGAATTAAAAACCTACTTTAACATAAATGTGCAACTAAGATCCTTATTAGCCTATATTTGCAAGTCACAAGCCTTTACGAGATACAAATTAGTCAATGGTCACATGCCTTGAAACCTTGTAACTACTAATTATAGTGCCTTTAAGGACATCCATTTGTGGCTCAATTGTAATAATAACTTGTTGCCAGTGTCCCTTCACAATAGGACTCCATCTACGCACATAAGTATGCGTTCTCTCAATATGTGGCTTCATTCAACCATTACAAATGATAGCCTATTATGATTCCTTATCCGTCATAGTCTATATAGAAAGATATATATTCAATCGTAATACTTTTATCAAATGGAAGCGAGAAAGGCAAATAAAAACACTATTTCTTGTGTTTTTCAAGGTTCAAAAGAATCATCTAGGCAACTTGGTAATGACTTAGAACTACCACAGAAAAAAATTATTCCTAGCTTTCATGTGTTTTATCCTCATTTTCAAACATGTGTGCAAGTTTGAATAGAAAAAATGCAGTATTGTACAAGACATTTCATCATTCTACACAAAAAAACCTTCACTACTAACAATGGTCAAATGAATCATGGGTATTATTACTCTTTAGTAGTGTACCTTCTAGCTAGAATGTATAAGGACTAACTTCCCTCAACAAGGTGGCATTATTTCATCTATATCATCTAATTTTTAGTGCTAGATTCTGATAGCCAACTGCATCTATCATTAGCAAGCATGCATGCATGTTCAAACCAGAATTCAAATATTAATCAATTTTGGGAAAATCTAGCCCTTCACTAGTCCTTAGGTAGGAGTATGACTATTTTAAATCTTTATATGACTATTTTAAATCTTTATATGACTATTTTAAATATTTATATGACTATTTTAAATCTTTATAATTCTTGATATTCATAAAATCTTTGTGGCTTTGTGTCTACAAGGCGCTAGAAAAAAAAGGTGCACCACCACTTAATGCACCATGTTTAACTAGATCATTGATTTTTGTGCTAATGATGTTAAGGTATATTCCAATGCAATGCAAATGTTTCTTTACTTGAAAGGGTGAAGGACCTCTAGACTGAAATGCAAAATAGTTTTCCATAACTATTAGCTTTTCATACCAATACTAACTAGGTTATTCACATCATACACTAGGTGTAATGAGGACTATTGATCTATAAGAAAAAGATGAATTATCCATGCACAATAGATCAGTATTAATCTTCCATGCCACAATATTATCTTGTATGTACACTATTAGAGTTATCTTTTATTAGCTAATAATTATTTATTTAATTATTAGTCTATTATATTCTATGCTTAAGCTAAACTTGGGAATCTTATAATTCTTTAGGGTTTTCTCCTTTAAGGTTTCGAATATCCTTTTATAAGGATTCTCTCTTTCTATTTTCATAACAATTATAATTATTGAATTGCATTCTTGTTGCACAATCAATATGACTCCTCTTTTTTGGATCTTTGAATTTTGGCCTCCATAGTTTTTCTAGTACTCTCTTTTTGTGATAGGTTTGCATGCAGGTGATCTTTGGGAGCTGTAGAGTTGATTTTTCCTCAACTCCAATATGGTATAAGAGCTCCAGATCTGCATGCCCCTATTCTTTTCATGAGAGTTTTTGGGCATTGTTCTTCAGATCGGAGTATTCAAGGGTTTGTGCAGTTGTTTTTTTTTCCATTTTTTGGGGTAGCTGATTTTTTGGCACATTTTGGTGAAAAGAGGACTCCACAGTTGGATTTAGAAGGTTGATTCCATGAATTTTGATATATAATTTGCCTATTTTCGGTGATAGGGGCATCTAGGGCATGATTTTTTATTGGCACATTTTTCAAGGCACATAAATCCGTATGGATGTACCTTCAAATGTGTCAAAAAGTTTTTGTCAATTTTTTTTTTTTTTTGCCTTTATGCCCTACAAGACGGTTTTTTTCTTTTGGTCATAACTTGGTCATACAGAGGCGCTTTTTTTGACAAACCTTGTATCGTTGGAAAGCTCTTTCTGAGATCTATCCAAATCTAGAGGTTTGAATTTTTTATTTTTCTTTTTTGATAGCGTTTGTTTGTTGTCAAAGCCAAAGGTTCATTTTTGCACTCTGGGAGACATAATTGAGCATCCAAACTCCATTTTTTGAAAACTTTATATCGTTGGACAACTTGTTCTGTATTCTTTCCATTCATATGAGTTTTCTTTCCAGATTCTACTTTAGGTATATTTTATTCAGTTTTTTGTTTTTCAGCACTTTGGTGAATATCTTGGATGTTTCAGGTCCTGGGATCTCTTTATTTGAGTAGGATGTCTCATCTTTGGTTGTTCTTTCTATTTCTAGTCTTATGTCTCTTCTTATCATTATTGCATTTTATTTATACAAACACACTGAGATAAAGTACCACCATGCATTGTATACTTGGGATCTTTCACCTCTTGTGCCTTATTGTACATGCACTACTTATAAAGTGTCATGGGGGGGTTGATTTTTGTCTTTTGTTTGCCATCTACCTTTTTCAAGTGAGTGTTCCTTCAACGACATTAGCCTCATGATGTGTGTCAAGTGAGTGTTCCTTCCACGATACTATGTACTTTCTCTGCACCTTCAATGTTCCTGATTCTTCATCATGCAGTTCTTGTTGGCTGTTCTTTTCAGTGTACCTATCCCTCTCCCTTTTCAACATTATGGGGAGGTTTGTCATGTCAGTTCTAATGCTTCCTTGGTTTGATTGATCAACTCTTTAGGCTTTGGTGTTTCATGCCATCTATATCTGCGAGTTCAGTTGTTTGCCTTTGTTTGTCATCTGATTCGAGTAGTGTCATTTGAGGCCACTCATGCAGATTACAATCTTCTCTACCTAGTCATGTTCTATTTCAATGGACGTTCTTTAGATCAGCAATTACTTTTTGATAGTGTTTGTAGCTATTTTCATACTTCAGTGGTGTTCTTCATGCTCTTTTTTTGTTCGTATCTTCTGGAACACTCTTGTTTGGAGGCTTCTTAGTCCTTCACTTGAGCTTTCATCTCTTCTTGGAGAGGATTTTTTTTCCCACAGGGTTTTCTCCTTTTTCTCCACTTTACAGAGATTATATTGTACTTGGGTACCTCATCGGGCCTAGTTGTCGGGACCCATTGTTGCTACCCTGCATTTTTTTACATGCTTTTTTAGTCCTTAGTGGTTTTTAGCTACTCCCTAAGTTCATCTTAAGGGGGGTGTTAGAGTTATCTTTTATTAGCTAATAATTATTTATTTAATTATTAGTTTATTATACTTTGCTTAAGCTAAACTTATGAATCTTATAATTCTTTAGGGTTTTCTCCTTTAAGGTTTTGAGTATCCTTTTATAAGGATTCTCTCTTTGTATTTTCATAACAACTATAATTATTGAATTGAATTCTTGTTGCACAATCAATATGACTCCTCTTTTCTAGATCTTTGAATTCTGGCCTCCATAGCTTTTTTTCTTCTCTCTTTCTGTGATAGGTTTGCATGCAGGTGATCTTTGGGAGCTATAGAGTAGATTTTTCCTCAACTCCAATACACACTTTCTACCAAGATGCATCAGAATATTCAATTTATGTTAATAGGCCAAAGCAAGAAGGCAAAAAAGAAAGGTTGCAATTAGGAGCACAAGATTGCAAGTACAATTTATCCAAAAATTTTATATATATATATATAATAATAAATATTTTATAGTAAAAAATTATTTTTTTTCAAATTTATTATTTTATAAATATAATTAAAAATATTAAGCCAAAATATATTATTATTAAATATAATGTATCAAGAAATAGTTATTTCCCACCAACACATCCATCTATCATTTTGAGGTTTAGGTTTAGCTTTCTATATAGCTAGAGGCCCATCAATGTAACCCTAAATTTGAAGATGAGAAGCATTAAATTGGTATAGGATATCATGAGGCTAGTCTAAGACACTAGCAAGAGATATGGTGATGAAAATGGGAAAATGGCGATGAAGTAAATAAAATATTGTACTTGATGCAAAACCAATTGTAGCATCCTAAATTTTACTCCCTTACAATATTGTCCTCATTTGGGCCCTCACCTAGGCGTTTGTCCCCTAAGGCCTGATTGGAGCACTAATTCTACTCACACCATGCACCAAATTTAATCTTTTCAACATATGCACTTTCTCCCCAAAAATTTTAGTCCCTAATTAGTCAGGACCAGAGTGTTGGTTCCCTGGTCCTTAGGGACCAAAGTGTGCTCACTCTGGTCCTCCCAGCTAGGGCCCACTTTGGGGCCTCTCAAAGGTAACTTTAAATGGTTGGGAACCTAGATCCCGTGTTGGCCCATGTCGAATAATTAATTTGTTTTTTCACCAAACATGTATAAAAGAATTTCTACCCCTATCATTCAATATACATTCAATCAACCCAACATCCAATCAATCAAGTATTAATTCAAATTCAAGTGAGCAAGCAATCAGTATTCTTCCAAGCATTGGAGATGACATTCATGTTTTATATTTATGAAGACTACATGAAATAAAACTTCATAAAGAGGTATATCATTAGTGTTTCTAACATTATCAACATTTACCTAAAAAGGAAATCATTTCCATTAAATCGATTCATTTACATTTCAATTCTATTTAATGGTTAATTCCAAAACTGAGTTTTGACCTAAGGAAAACCCCTATTCCTGATCATTTTTCCTTCTCTATTGTGTGCACGAATAGGTACGAAGCTATAATTTTCAAGACTAATATTATTCATCTCTTTACCAAGAGTATGCTTAGTCTCATACTCCCACTAAAGTGAGGGTTAAGTGTAGCATCCTGAATCATACTCCCTTAGAATTTTGTCCTTATTTGGACCTTCATCTAGGTGTTCATCCCTTGAGGCTTTATTAGAGGCCTCATTCTACTCACACCATTCACCAAACTTAATATTTTCAACATATGCACTTTCTCCCCCAAAATTCTAAGTCCCTGATTGGTTAAGATAAGAGCACCCTCACTCTGGTCCTCCCAATCAAGGTTCATTTTTGGGCCTCTCAATAGTAACTTAAAAAGGGTGGGAACCTAGATCTTGTGTTGGGGCATGTCAGAAAATTAATTTACTTTTCGACCAAGCATGTATAAAAGGAGGTCTACCCCTCTCATTTTCATATACATTCAATCAATCCAACATCCAATCAATCAAGAATTCATTCAAACTCAAGTGACCAAGCAATCAGTCTTCTTTCAAGCATTGGAGTAGAAGTGAAGTCAAGATTCAAGCATTGGAGATTACTTTCATGTTCTATGTTTTATGAAGACTACATGAAACCCTAAATCCTTTTGGAGACAAACAAAACTTCATAAAGAAGTATACCATTAGTGTTTTAGACATTTTCAACATTTCCCTCAAAAGGAAATCATTTCCATTACAACAATTCATATACATTTCAATTCTATTTCATGGTTAATTCTAAAATCGAGGCTTCACCTATGGAAAACCCATATTTCCCAACCATTTTTTCATCTCTACTGTTTGTAGGAAATGGTACAGATTTTTAATTTTCAAGATAGACATTATTCACAAAGATGAACAAATTTCCTTTTGGATGGTGAAAATTTTGGAGGAGCAGAGCGACAAGCATTATGGTCCCAACAATTTAGGATGACCTTTTGGGAACAGGTCCAGAAAATCACATATTGCTTAGATCTAGGTTTGTGGCTCATTTTCATGATTATAGCTCATTGTTTATGCATAATTTCTTCAATTTCAACACATTTACCCTAATTTCAATATTTTCACAGTTCAACTTAAAAAGAGGTTCGAATCAAACTCCAACCAATGAATCTTAACAAAATTATTAGCCCTATCCTTATTGGATTGAGCTGAGATCTATTAGATTTATCCCTCTTTAATGTAATTTTCCCCTAAGACAAAATTATGTGTTTTACCACATCATTGGGTGAAACCCTAATTCTAAACCATTACACCAATTTATTAATAACTATTTAAGATTTCAATGAATGCACTTTTATTGCATTTGGAAACTACTAAGGAGATATGTGGTATTTTTCAGATTGAGTTTTTTCATCTGCAAATAGAAATGCCCATTACAAGTGTAGTACTAAAGTAGCTTTGAACTAGGAAAATTAATCCCTTTTTCCTTCTACACAACTTTGTTCCAACTGTTATCTTAATGCCAACCATATCTAGATTATGGATGATCCCAAAGGGAAAAATATCTTGATTTTGAGAAAATTACTCGCTTTTTCCTTGCTACCTTTGCAATTAAGAGTTGTAATACCCCACTAGGAACCCTAAAGGAAAACAACACATCTAGACAACTAAAGGGTGAAATAATTTTTTTTTTAAAGATTAAGTGCATTAATTATAACCATTGCATGTCTAATAACATAGCGGAAGAATAACACATGATTTCCTATAGGTTACCAATGAAGATTAATCATAGATTATATTAAAACCATGGTTAATCCAACTATCCATTTAATTAGATAAAGTAAATTTTTAAGTTCAAAACTACACATACATCTAACTTCCAGAATGAAGAAATTAAAGTATTCCAATGTATCCAATTTCCATAAAATATTTATACATAAGATCAAAGCAACTAAATTAACTTACATTCCACTGACATACTATTACAATATCCATAAATACATGGCTTCCAATAATACCACAAATTACAAAGTTACAATATCAAGGTTACATAAAAATCTGATACAATGACCACAAGGTCTCAACTAAACAATGATCCTGAACATGAGCTAGTACATGAACCACAAACCAAGAAATACCAGCGAAGCCTTTCCTCGCCTGAAGATACAATCCAGATCATCCGATGGGAAGTGGCACTACCACCCAACCATGTGATTCTAAAATGGAACCACCCCACTGTGCTAGAGATAGTAGAAAACCCTCAAGCAAGCAAAGTAAAACAAGTACAAAAGAACTACAAGACTCTGCAAACATCCATGTGACTCAACTCACAAAACACTAGTGACTCTAAGGAGAGAGTGTCATCGCATAGGTTGATGGTTACCATGGTAGGCCTCCTAGGTCCTCACTCTCTCTCCTGGTAATCTCTCTTGACTTCTAACTCCAACTAAGTCTCATGTGGACCCTACCAATCCTTTCGTGAAGACAAGGTGGTAAGTTTGCCATTCCAGGCCTTCTTGTAACATTATGACCCCTGTACAAGCACTAAACCTATGCACAAGGTACATTATCTTAATTAATATTTATTCTACCCACCCCCTAATCAATTATTAGGTTATCACTTTTTAACTGACTTTCGATGGGTTATGCTATCATCCACTTCGAGCACGGCCCCTGCTCGAAAGCCACTCTCTCTCATAGGACACTAATAGGAAAGGTCTCTCTATGAGAACTCTATGGCGAAACAGACAGCCATAACTAATCTTGACAAAGCACAGGTGAAGGATACACAATCACTAACCCAAGATTGACCATTTGGATGAAACACACAATGACTCACATCAATAAGGTTATACAACAACACTTGGCCAAGGAGATATAACAACATATGACATAATGACAACACAACCAAAATTGCAATGAAATTAAGCTTGATTGAGAACACCATTTACACAAGATCCTAATATAGGCAATCTTTTCTTAAAACAGCCAAAAGCATAAATAACTTGCAATTAAAGAATTTCCAAAAAATAAAAAAATACAACTATATTAATACAAAGAGATCAATTTTGTCATTTGTCCAATAAGGTTAAATAAATACACATATGAAGTAATCTCCTAATGTATTTCCAAACATAAATATTAAATCTAAAATTTATAAGCTTTTTCGGAATTTAACAAACTCTAAATTATATATATTTATAATATAATTATATGAATACATATATATATATATATATATATACATCGTATATATGTAATATTTTTATAATCATATTACAATATATATATATATAGGTAACTCATGAATTAATTTCCAAAGTATTAAAAATAATACTAAATAATATAATGTCATATTAAACTAAAACTATATATGATTATATATATATACATACATATATTTTTATATAAATATATATATATACATATATCATATAGCATATATAATAATTTAATTTGAATCTTAAATATGTTAATTTGCATGGAAAACCGAACACCAAATTTTGGTTTGAGTGAAATCTAGGAAACTAGGAAAACACAGTACCATGCTACCGTAGGTAGCAAGGGCTACCCTTAGTAGCATTGCTATCGCATGGTAGCAGGTACTACCGTGGTACTACTGCTACCTTGCAGTAGCAGATACTACCACCAGTAATACTGCTGCCATTAGTAGCACTACTACCCCCTACGGTAGCAGGTACTACCACCGATAGTACTGCTACCACCGGTAGCTGTACTACCGTCGGTAGTAACTACTGAAGTTATATTTTTTTATTTTTTTTTAAAATTAATTTTTTTTTTCATTTTTTAAAAAAATTTCCTTCAGCAATAATGACATAAAAATAAATTTCCCATTTCCGGTAAAATTTGCTTTTATAGAATTTTATATATTTTTATTTTTATTTATTTATTTTCTTTTTCTAAAATAATTAAATAAACTATTTTCCAAAAGACATAATAAGCCAATAAATTTAATTAATAATTAAATTTATTTCTAAGTAAATAACAATTTCATAGAGATGCGATTAAAAGACTGCCATAGCCAAATACCAGAACAAAATCAAATAATAGGGAATCATTTCTCTGGTAAACCCCATTCCTCCCAAATCTTGCAATTTTCATGCACAATAAAACTCTTGGCAAAATATGCCATAATAAACTCCCAATTCTCTCAAAATCAAATCCACAAACACGCAGGAAATAATTTCTTTCCAATAACCAAAAATTAACTTCAGGAATGGATTGTAACCAAGAAAAACAAATAATCAGACAAGATTTCAAATTTGACAAACACCTTATTACACACATCATTCAGAGAGATGAAAGAAACATAAATTTTTTCTTAAAAGCAACAATCAAAAGAAGCCACCCAACTTGGTATAGCTTTCCTGGAAGAAATTTGTAGAAGAGACCTAATCTTTTCAATGAGCTTCCAATAAATTTCTTCACCTAGATTCCTGACCTATTTCCTGTGTATCCTAAAATAATGACCCATTCCCCTTTTTAATCTAAAATTCTAGGTTGAATATCTTTTTCCAAAAAACCTAAATTTAGAATCAAAGCAATTTTATTTTCTTTTCCAATTTTCTAACCAAAGATAAGTTAACATGCATTAATTAAAAATCATTATTCATTCTTTTCTTTTCTCATGCAAATTAATTAATTTTCTAAATAAAGAATTAAAGAAATACTTTAATTCTAATTAATTTTTTTATTCATTTATTTATTTATTCTTTTATTCTTTTATTCTTTTATTTATTTAAAATTCTAGGAAATAATAAATACAATTAATTTAATTTATTTTTTTTTTCACAAAAATTCAAATAAAAATATATTTCTAATATCATGCAGCTTGCAACTTAATTTAATAATTTCTTTTAATTAACTAAATTTATAATCTCAATGTATAAACAATTCAACTATGAGATAATTCCATAAAATTAATTAATTAATTAATTAAATCTACTAAAACACTTAATTGGAACAAATCTCAAGCAAATACTCATAAAAAGATCAAACAACAAAATATGAAGGCCGAACAAACTGACAAGATGACCAACTGATGACACTCACACGAGTGTAATTGAGTAAAAATAGGGTCAACTACTATCTCCTCCACTTCCATCAAAAAATATAAGGCACACTTAGACCTGTGAAGCCAGGTGGAGATGATACCTCGTACCTACCTGGTAGTTGTACCCGCAATATCCCACATCATCGAACCACACATGCATATATACAATATAGAAGACATGGCATACACACCGATGAAGGAGAATCACGATGTTCCCTGTCTCACTGAAATGAGTGAAGGAAAATCATCCCCTTGCATCCAATACACTCACAAACACACTACATATAATTCCACATTGCATAAATAAAGTAAAATGTCAGTACATAGCAATAATCCATAAAATGCCATAAATCACAAGTACTGAAATACTGCAAAGAAATTATGCATCTCATCTCCAGATAAAGCATGAAATAATGTCATAAAAATATGAATAACACATCATGGTAATGTATCCACTGAAAGTAAACAATAATAAAATATAAGTCTAATGAGTTCAAACATGTAGGGGTACTATATTCTCCCCCCCAAAACTAGGCTTACTCCTGGAAGCCTAAAATAAATAAGAATACAACTCTCTCATCTTCGCTGCATCCTCCCAAGTCACTGAGGTCTCATCATTTGGGTCCCATAGGATCTTTACCTGGTCGATGGTGTGACCCTTGAGGATCAAATCTTGACACTGAAGAATGTGCACGAGCTCCATGGAAAGTTGCCCATCCTCAACCTGCAAAGAGTTCCAATCAAGAACATGTGTCACATCTAGATGATAAGGTCAAAGAATTGAAACATGAAAGACATTGTGGATGCGGGATAGACTCAGTGGCAAGGCAAGATGCTAGGCAACAGGTCCCATCCTCTCAAGGATCTCAAAAGGTCCAACAAACTGAGGCACCAACTTAGAACCCTTTCCATAACGGATCAAAATCTTCCACGGATGCACTCTCAAGAACACATGGTCACCAATTGAAAATTGATGATCTACCCTATGAGCATCTGCATACTTCTTCTGTCTATCTTGTGCCACTACTAAATACTCATGAATCCTATCTACCTACTGCTCCATCTACCAAAGAATATCCGGTCCTATAAGTACCCTATCCTCTAACTGATCCCAACTCAAAGGAGTGCAGCAAGGACGATCATACAATCCCTGAAAGGGGGACATACCTATGGAGCTATGATATCCATTGTTATAAGAAAACTCCACTAGGTAGATATAGTCCTCCCAGTGTGTCTGCTAGTCCATCACATGCATGCGAAGCATGTCCTCTAACACCTGATTCACTCGCTTTGTCTAACCATCTGTCTCTGGGTGGTAAGTTGAACTAAAGTTCAACTGAGTCCCCAAAGCATGCTGAAGTGAGGTCTACAATGCTGAAGTAAAGATAGGATCTCTATCAGATATGATCCACCTCGGAATCCCATGTAATCTCACTACATCTTCCAAGAAGACTCGTGCCACCACTGCTGCCGTATAGGAAGCTCGAATAGGAACAAAATGAGCAACCTTAGTCAATTTGTCCACTATGACCATGATAGCATCATGATGATGCAAAGAGACAGACAATCCAACAATGAAATCCATGGAAATGATATCCCATTTCCAATCTGGTACCAAATTAGGATGTAAAAGCTTTGCTAGGTGCTGATGCTCTACCTTCACTCACTGACACTCTAAACACTTCAACGCAAAATCAGCAATGTCACGTTTCATACCAGTCCAATGATAAACCTATCTAAGATCTACATGCATCTTCTTGACACTTAGATGTGCCGAATAAGGTGCACAATGGGCCTCAGTCGTGATCAACACACGAAGACCCTCCAAAGGAGGTACACAGATCTGTCCATGGTGAAGAAGAAGTCATTTTGCCTCAAGGTTATATCCAGAAAATATACCCTCTAAAGGCCTTCTAGACTCTATCACTACTCTAACATCCTGATACCAAGTATACTGAGGAAGAACTCCAAGAATCCTCTCTCTCAATTCTACCCCAAGGGACAATGCTAAAACTTCATGCCACCTACGACTCAAAGCATCTGCCACTACGTTCTCTTTCCCCTAAATATAATGAACCTCAAAATGATACTTGTAGAAGAATTCCATCCATCTTTGTTGTTGAGCATTCAAGTTTGGGTGTGTGAATATATACTGCAGACTGCGGTGATCACTATGCAACTCAAACCGATGCCCTAACTAGAAATGTTGCCATCTAATCAAGCATGAACTACAACTACCAACTCTAAATCATGAACTGGATAGTTCAACACATGGTTCTTGAGTTTGTGAGACTCATAAGCAACCACACATCCATCTTGCATAAGTACTGCACCTATACCTTCCAAAGAGGCATCTGTGGATACCATAAAATCTCTAGATGGATTAGGAACTGCCAAAATCAGAGCATTGACAAGGAGTTCCTTAAAGATCCTAAAAGCTGCTTCACATTGTTCTAACCAAACAAACTTCTTCCCTTTTCTCTAAAGAGAAGTAATCAGGTGTCCTATCCAGGAAAAGCCTTCAACAAAGTGACAGTAATATCCGGCCAAACCCATAAAACTCCTAACTTCTAAAACATTGGTTGGCGCTGGCCAATCAACAATGGCTTGGATCTTTGAAGGATCCATGGATATACCTTCTCCTGAAACCACATGACTAGGATAGTTCACCTCAGTCTGAAGAAGTCACACTTTGCCAAATTGGCATATAGCTGATTCTCCCTCAAGCACTGCTATACCTGACATAAGTGACCCTCATGCTCCTCCATAGATCTAGAATAAATCAAAATGTTATCCAAGAATACAATGACAAAATGATCAAGGTAGGTGCGAAAAAACCCCATTCATTAAGCTCATGAAAACTGAAGGCGTGTTCATCGACCCGAATGGCACCACTATGAACTCATAGTGACCATAACGAGTACGAAACATTGTCTTATGAATGTCTGCATCTTGAATGAGAAACTGATGGTATCCAGACTTCAAGTCAGTCTTAGAGAACACCTTGGCTCCCTTAACTTAATCAAAAAGGTCATTTATATGAGGCAATGGATATCTATTCTGGATGGTTACCTTATTCAGCTATCACTAATCAATGCATAACTGAAGAGAACTATCTTTCTTCTTAACGAAGATAACAGGCACACCCCAAGGGGAAACACTAGGACAAATGAATCCCTTGGCCAATAATTCTTCTATCTACAATTTCAACTCACTTAACTCCCAAGTAGTCATCTGATATGGAGTTCTTGAAATAGGTTCTACACCAGGAACTAAATCGACACGAAAGTCTATGTCTTGCTTTGGAGGCATACCAAGAATATCCAATGGAAACACATCAGCATACTCTCTAAGAATAGGGTGACTATCAAGAGTGATTTCTCGACTCTCTGAGTCATCCAATTCCTCAAGAGTAACTGCAAAAAGCTGACACCCTCTACGCATGCACCGCTTAAGTTGCATAGCGAAGATCATATGTAGGGATATCGGCCTTTGGACTCCAAAAATCTCCACTTCTCTGCTAAGGTCATCTAAACACTCGACTGTCTTCTTGCGACAATCCACATATGCACTGTGAGATGATAGCCAATCCATCCCCAACACAACCCCATATGAACCCAAAGGAATAACTCATAGGTCAACAGAGGTAACTATGGTTCCTAGGTCCAACTTGCAACTAGGAATGAAAGCATCTACAGAAACATAGACACTTGTAGCCAATTCTAATTGCCACCTATCCACCTGCTTAGCAGATGTAAGTTCACACCGCTCTACAACGGATGAAGAAATTAAGGAATCTGAAGCATCATAATCAAAAAGTACAGAGATAGGGTTTCCATGCAACATACCTATTTCCTCAATGACTGTACCCTAATGATCAGCTTGGCAATCATCTACCACTGCAAACACTCTATGGGATCTCCCTGCATCTCCCACTATAGGTTTAGATGTTGCTGGCCTTTGACTACCTATATTGTGTAAATGTTGAGGGCACCGCATGGGTCTGTGACCAAACTGTCCACACGAGAAGCAAGCTCCTCTATTACCTGTTAGCCCACTAGACTGCTAGAAACTTCCCTGACTAGGGGCATAAGATGCATTCTGCGAGGACTGCCCTATAGGGCCCTGTTTGCCCTTTTGCTAGTTCCTATTCTTTTTATATTGAGAGTTGTCACCTTGCTGACCCTGGAACTTTTTTGGTTTTGACGGTTGTTGTTACTACTACTATCCACCCTTAGTGGGTGCCTAAGGAGTCCTAAATGGTGTAGCTAACTGAGACTGATTTCCCCGAGCTCTATTCCCACTAGAAGGTGCACTCCCTATCTACACACCTTTCTGACCACCAAGTGCATGACTAAGGTTCAACTCAACCAATCTAGCTTTCACCATGGCTATCTCAACTAAAGGTGGCTCAAACACCCTCACTCCTCCATTAATATGGTCATTCAACCCCCTCAAGAAGTGTTGTACAAGCATAGCTTCGTCATTACCAATCCTGACATACTATTTGAGCTCATAGAACCTATGATCATAGTGGTCTACTATCATCCCATACTAATGCAAGGCGTAGAACTCATCTGCTTGATTCTACCTCCACTAGGGTGAGAGAAATCATGCCCTGAATCCCTCTAGAAATAGCTCCCATGTAACGGTGTTAATGCATACACCAATCTTCTCCTTCTCTAATCTCCACCAGATTGAAGCAAAATTATTGAGATGCATAATAGAACATTGTGCCTTGGTGTTGCTACTATATGGAAACATAGCGAAACACCGATCCAAACCGATGAGCTAGGTCTCTACCTCAATACCAGTACCCATACCATCAAAGTAAGGAGGATTGGACCTTGTCAAGTCCTTTATGTGACCCAAGGAAGGTGGATCTCGGACAGCTGGAATCTCCCTCCTCCTGGGTGATCTCTCCCTCTCTCTCTCCTCTAGAACCTGTTGAAACGACTCCTCAACCTGAGCATGAATGGGCTACTCAAACTCAGGTCTTTGGCCTAACCTAGCTAGAACCTCCTGAAATATCTGTCTCAGCTCTTCCCTTTTGGGAACCTGCTCTCCTGCATGCTGAGAATTTTGATGAATAGACAGCTCCAGCTCCTGATGAATAGACTATTCCGGCTCAACACTCACATGAGTGGGTGGTAGTGACGGACTATGATGGTCAGAACCACGGCCACATCCTCCACCTCTGCCTCCTTTGCGACCACCCATGCGGCCACCTCCTCTAGCTTTCCTAGCCATAACCTAGTACCATAAAAGAGAAAATGGTTCAGATCTACAACAAGTATAAGACAAGAGATATACAAACATTAAGACCTAAACAAGATGGTCAACTGAAAGGCACACTACAAACCCATAGTACCCAGTGTTGAAACTTGGGCTCTGGTACTAAATGTAATGCCCCACTAGGAACCCTAAAGGAAAACAACACATCTAGACAACTAAAGGGTGAATTTTTATTTTTTTTAAGATTAAGTGCATTAATTATAACCATTGCACGTCTAATAACACAGTGGAAGACTAACACATGATTTCCTATGGGTTACCAACGAAGATTAATCATAGATTATATTAACACCATGGTTAATCCAATTGTCCATTTAATTAGATAAAGTAAATGCTTAAGTTCAAAACTACACATACATCTAAATTCCATAATGAAGAAATTAAAGTATTCCAATGTATCCAATTTCCATTAAATATTTATACATAAGATCAAAGCAATTGAATTAACATACATTCCACTGACATACTGTTACAATATCCATAAATACATGGCTTCCAATAATACCATGGATTACAAAGTTACAATATCAAGGTTACATAAAAGTCTGATACAATGACCAAAAGGTCTCAACTGAACAATGATCCCAAACATGAGTTGGTACGTGAACCATGAACCAAGAAACACCAGTGAAGCCTTTCCTCGCCTGAAGATACAATCCAGATCATCCGATGGGAAGTGGCACTACCACCCAACCATGTGATCCCGAAATGGAGCCACCCCACCATGCTAGGAGATAGTAGAAAACCCTCAAGCAAGCAAAGTAAAACAAGTACAAAATAACTACAAGACTCTGCAAACATCCATGTGACTCAACTCACAAAACACTAGTGACTCTAAGGAGAGAGTGTCATCGGATAGCTTGATGGTTACAATGGTAGGCCTCCTAGGTCTCGACTCTCTGTCTTGGTAACCTCTCATGGCTTTCGGCTCCAACTAAGTCTCATGCGGACCCTACTAATCCTTTCATGAAGACAAGGTGGTAAGTTTTTCATTCCAGGCTTGCTCGTAACATTATGAGCCCTATACAAGCACTACACCTATGCATGAGGTACATTATCATAATTAATATTTATTCTACCCACCCTCTAATCAATTATTAGGTTATCACTTTTTAACTGACTTTTGACGGGTTATCCTGTCATCCACTTTGGGCATAGCCCCCGCTTGAAAGCCACTCTCTCTCATAGGACACTAACAGGAAAGGTCTCTCTACAAGAACTCTATGGAAAAACAGACAGGCATAACTAATCCTGACAAAGCACAGGTGAAGGATACACAATCACTAACCCAAGATTGACCATTTGGATGAAACACACAATGGCTCACATCAATAAGGTTATACAACAACACCTAGCCAATGAGATATAACAACATATGACATAATGACAACACAACTAAAATTGTAATGAAATTAAGCTTGACCGTGAACACCATTTACACAAGATCCTAACGAGGCAATCTTTTCTTAAAACAACCAAAAGCATAAATAACTTGCAATTTAAGAATTTCCAGAAAATAAGAAAATACAACCATATTAATACAAAGAGATAAATTTTGTCATTTGAAAAATAAGGTTAATTAAATACACATATGAATTAATCTCCTAATGTATTTCCAAACATGAATAAAAAATCTAAACATTATAAGCTTTTCCAAAATTTAACAAACTCTAAATTATATATATATATATATATATGTATGTATATATATCTATTGTAATATGATTATAAGAATATTATATATATATATATATATATATATCTATATATCTATTGTAATATGATATTACAATATATATATATATATATATATATATATATATAATATTCTTATAATCATATTACAATAGATATATATACATACATACATATATATATATATATATGTAGTCACATAAATCTGTCCACTTAATTAAATGAATACTTAGTATTTATTTGATTATTTAACCATCAATTAATAATTAATTAAATTAATATTTAATT
Source organism: Cryptomeria japonica (assembly GCF_030272615.1). Lineage (NCBI taxonomy): Eukaryota > Viridiplantae > Streptophyta > Pinopsida > Cupressales > Cupressaceae > Cryptomeria > Cryptomeria japonica. Next base: position 218,434,580 of record NC_081411.1, on the reverse strand, counting down.
AATTCATCTTAACCCTCTTCTCCTATTAATTAAATAAATTATTCAATTTATTTGATTTAATTCACTTAACTAAATTCATACCATTAATTAAATAAATAAATCATATTTGTTTAATTAAATCTTCTCTCACATTTAAATAAATTAATATTTATTTAAATCCCCCAAAATCCCACCTCTCACATTTAAATAAATAAATCATTTATTTAAATCACCTTTATCCTCCACCCACTTGCTTTTTCCTACAAATGCAAGTTGCACAACTATTTTAAATAAATCATTTATTTAAATCACCTTTATCCTCCACCCACTTGCATTTTCCTACAAATGCAAGTTGCACAACTATTTTAAATAAATCATTTATTTAAATCACCTTTATCCTCCACCCACTTGCATTTTCCTACAAATGCAAGTTGCATAACTATTTTAAATAGATTATTTATTTAAAATCTTATTTATCCTCACCCACTTGAAACCTTTAATGGTTTCCCTTAAAGTCTTCAAACTTGATGGCTTTAAAGTCTTCAAACTTGATGGCTTCCTTCTATAGTCTTCTTAAGCCTTTAATGGTTTCCCTTAAAGTCTTCAAACTTAATGGCTTCCCTTAAAGTCTTCTTAAGACTTTAATGGTTTTCCTTAAAGTCTTCAAGCCTTTAATGGTTTCCCTCAAAGTTTTCAAGCATTTTAATGCATTATCTTCCTTTTTCTCATTTAAATAAATTAATATTTATTTGAATATTTATCCAAATGCAAATTACACCATTTAATTGAAATAAATGATTTTATTTTAATTGAAAATACCAAAATTCTTCCCACTTGCATTTTCCTACAAAATCCACTTGCATGCGTAAACCCCTTCTAGATTCTTCTAAACCTTTCCTAATTAACCTAATCCATCCCCTAAATATTGTCACATTCCTAAGCAAATTGGAGTCACTTCTCAACGACTCCAAAGTCTTTGAAAAGCAATTAATGCTTTGTGTGTTCAACAAATTAACCTCTAAAGTCTTCCAAACCACTTATGGCTCTTACATGACCATTAATGGTTAATTCCACTTGCACCCATGGTTAAGGACTTTGACCCCTAACTTAACCCTCATGTAACCCATGTGTCTCTTCAAAGCATTTATTTCTTTGACTAGGGTAACCATCATGTCCCCTCAAGCATTTAATGCTCTTTATCTCTCCTCTCAAGCCTCCTCATGGTGACACTTGTCAACATGGGATTGGGTTGAAAGTCTCACATGGATTGAATATCTTTCAATCCTAACCCTTGTTAAGATTACTCAATCTTAACCCTTCATTTCCCCACTTCTTCTATAAATAGAACCCTTCTCCTCAAGCAAAAGAGAAAGAATTAGAGTATTGTTGTTATACTGGCATTAGCATAGAGCTTTCTCATAGCATCACTATCTACACTTGCATAGCATTTGCTTATCATATTCAACCATCTTGAATCTCCATATGGCATCCATGGCTAGTGCTAAACGCTGAGAGCTACACTCATTTGGGACTTGGAGAGGGGAGAAACAAGGGAGAAGCATCAAAAGGCATCATGGAAGCATCTTAAGGAGGCTCTTCTTCTTTCTTTTATTTTGTTAAACTTCTTTCATGCTTTTTGAAATCTCTTTTGATATGTTTGGAATGGTTTTTAGTTCTTTGTGTTTGTTTTTATGGTTGAAACTAACTTATTAACATTGAACTTTGTTGTTGGCTTGTCCTTATACAAAACAACTTTATTTCTTGCAAGTTAGGAAACAAACTTTGTTTTGGTGCTTAAAATCAACAAAACAAAATTTATTTTCTTGCATCAACTTAAAAGAAATTTACAATCAACACTTTGTTTTGGGCAATCTAAAAAGAACAAGCCATTTTTCCTTCAAGCTCAAAAACAATTTTACTTCAAGCAAGACGTGTTTTCAATTCAGTTGACTAGGATTTCAAAGTTCCTAGTTTACAAAATATTTTGCCTTTGAAGTTAAAAAGAACACCATGACTGTTGGAGCAACATCTCCAAATAGTTAGATCACATTGCAATGACAGATTAAAAAGAACAAGTGTTTTTCGTGCTTGGCACACTTGTGCAAAGAGTTGGTCGAGTGGTCCTACTTCTAACACACACTATCCTCTCCCTTGGCTTTCGTGGTCCTAAGTGCAAGAGAAAACTGTTAGTAACACTCAAAATTTTATCTTTTTAAGAGAGGCCTGCCAAGAGACACATCACTCTTGGGAACGACCTCACATGGTAAATCCTTCGAGCTGCTATAGAAATCAGGTGAGAGCGAAAGCTGTAGCCTTGGGTATAGCTGTTCCTACAGTGTAACTGGCTGAAAGGACAAATGGGCCCCACCACCAGTTACAAGGCTCTTAAGTGAGTCACTGCAGAATGAACTTATGTCCAAAAACATCAAACATGACTAAAGACCTTTAAATAGTAGCCCACCCATTCTATTGATTGAGGATATTTGCGATATAATTTAGTGCAAGAGCATAGATGGTTTTGCTCCCAAGATACTCACCATACTTATTTCCTTGAGTAGAAACATAGCTTTTTGAAAAGTCACTTGTGGCTTGATAAAAGTGGTGACTCCCCGATCATAGGAATCATTTATTTGTTATGCTTGTGCAAGACTTAGTATATCACATCCTTACCTGCCATGGCGGGATTCATAAGGTATGTAGTACCAAAGTCAAAGAAATATAAAGATGTGGGCTAAATTTATCACAACTGGCCATTTGACCTTAGGGATAAAAAGTGTTTGAAGTGTGTTCATTTTAAAGACCAAGTACAAATTGAGCCGACTTCAGGCTTTGGAAATACACCTTAAAATACATCTAAAGGAAGGGTCATATACAAGTCCAAGGATTGGGTTGATCTAGACCCATACTCATTTGTGCCTTTGAGGGCAACATTCTTGTGTTTGTGTGCTTGCTTTGTTTTCTTGTCAAAGAAAAATCAGAAAATCAATCCCACAAACAAAGTATTCATCCAACCAAACATTTCTCAAAACAACCAAACACATCAAAAACAAAGTGCAAACAACAAAGAGTCAAATTTTATGACCATTCTTCACATCTTGCGAAAGAAGAAGCGTCATCAGAATATCAACTTGAAAAGAAGACCATTAAGCTCAAAGGCTTTGATCAAAAGGAGGAAATTCTTCTATATAAATAGACAAATCTTTGTCTCACATAGAGTCTTTTTGCATCACATGCGTCTCTACCTTCAAGGAAAAACAAACGAATTTGATTCAGAGACTTTGAACCGCAGAGCTTTTATGCAATATAGAGCTCTGAGTTATCACAAAAACCAAGGAGGTAAGATTAATCCCAACTTTTTCCCAAATGTCTGTATCACATACAACACAGCTCGAGAAATACCACCAACACCCGAAAGGGAAGAGGTAGAGTTTGTCCCATTTGTAACACAGTTTTTATTGAAGTTGAAAACATTTTTTTCATCCATCATCTTATTCATCCATCATCAATTCATTCCAACTCTCAAAACATTAAGAGGTTCTTGTCCCAAAGTTCTCTTTTAAATATTGCTTGAATCAAACACATCACATCGCTTTTTAGATTGTTTCTACATCTAGGATAAGCTCATCCTAAGAGACACATCTACGCAGGTTAAAACTAGTTCATGAGTGAATCCTCTCATTACTAGGTAGTTAAATCTGTAACACATCTCAGATTTCTCTACACCTTATCACATCAAAACTTATCAAACAAACAAGCAATTCAAAGAAGGAATTTCGGTTACATCCACCTTAAAAGTGCTAGAGATCCACGTGCAACACAATTCACCAACCATCAACCTTTCATTTCATCAAAAACTCATCATCATTTTCACACAACTTCGACAACAACTTGCAAGCAAAATGGCTCAAACCCGATTACAGTCAAGGTAATGAGAAATCAAAATAGAAGAAGAAGAAGAGGAAATTCTCAATGAATTTCAAGAAGCACTTGGAGGAAATGCGAATGACGAAAACCCAAGTACTCCTACTCCTGCAACACTAGAAAGGGCCCAGCATAACCCTCTCTTTAATAGACTTTTTGATGAAATACTCAAGAGCAATGCGGATGCTCACTTCTTAAAGCTCGCTCAAGAAGGAGTAAAACTCCCCTCTGACTTTGATCTTGCCCAATTAAGACAAGCATCAGAAAGACAAAGTCACCATGAAGAGGAAAGAGGTAGAGATCCCATCACATATAATATTCCCCAAGGTAACCCACCACCTCCTCCTCCAAATGAAATGGAGATGTTGCAGCAACAAGTCGAGAATCTCGCCCAATAACTCCATAGTGGTGTCAAGACCAATCAATTCTCACTCAATGACATTTGTCCCTATCCTTTTGATAGGTATCTTTATATGCCACCCTTTCCACGAGGATTTGAAACACCCAAATTTGAAAAATATAGAGGAAAGGAGGATCCCCGCGATCATGTCCAAGAATTTCATTCCGCTTGTCTCGAAGTAGCATATGAAGACACATACCTAATGCACCTTTTTCCCCAAAGCTTGGGAGGAACAACCACATCATGGTTTTCCCGACTACCAGGTGGCATTAGAACATTTGAGGAACTTATCCAAAAATTCCTCGCTCATTACTCTCATAACATTGAACGCGACATCACCATGGCTGATCTGTGCAACACCAAACAAAAACTAGGTGAACTATTCTCAGTATTCCTGCAATGATGGTGCCAAATGTCTAGCAGACGTTCTCTTTAGTTACCTGAATGAGAACTAGTGGAAATATTCATTTCCAACTTAAACGAAGAAATAGAATTTCACCTGGATGTCAAAGACACAGACTCTTTTAATGATATGATCACCAAGGGTTTAAAATGTGAACGGGCACTCATCAAGAAAGGACTCATCAAAATCTTTAATGAACCAAAAGATGGTCCTCGCCCGTGCTTCAATAGTGATAAACCAAGCTTCTGGAATAAAAACAAGAATATCGTCAACGATGGGGTTGTGGATGCCTAGACTATCCAAAATGCACAACCTATGGTTCGGTTTGCAGGACAAAATCCTCCACCTCAGAACAACACAAATGTTCCTTCTAATCAAGGTCACATCACATCTCACGATGAACCTAGACCTCGTCAGCAAAAACAAAAACGCACATACACTCCCTTAGGGGAACCCATTGAAATAGTATTTCGACAACTCATTTCTCAAAATTCGGTCACTCTACCTAAACTATCAAACTATGAGCCTCAAGTCAAACCTGCATGGTGGAGAGATACTGAACACTGTGAATTCCATCAAGGAAGAGGACACAAGACAAGTAATTGTCACCGATTGAAAGATCTCATTCAGGATCTTATTGATCAAGGAGAAATTGAAATTGAAGGACATGACCCAAAAACAACCAATAATGATCATCTGATGTTCAAAAATCCACTTCCATCACAAGATCAAAGGGGTCCTTCCACTTCCAGGCGAGGCACTGATACCACTAATTATACACAGGCTACGCATAATTACACTGTAAATCATTTGTATGATGCTAATGAACAAGTTGCAACTATAACCTTCAAAAATCCCAACTCAAATTGCAATGTTGTTACACGTCATGACAAAGTTACCATAAAGGCAGCTCCACAAGGCACCACCTCCATCCCAAAGCAATACAATCTTGTGGAACAATTAGACAAAACCCCTGCACTTATATCCATTTTAGAGCTTTTGCGTCTATCGCCATCTCATAAAACTATCTTGGATCAAGCACTCCAAGAGGCATCAGTCCCTGCAAACCGAAATACAGACCAATTTCAAGCAATGGTTGGAAGTCTAAAGTCATCACCTTGTCTCACTTTTTCTGAAAGTGACAACTCTTCCTTCTAGCAACCTCATAACGCTTCACTACACATTCAAGGCTTTATCAACCAACACACGATCAAGTGAGTCTTGATCGATAATGGAGCAGGCCTGAACATTTGTACACTAGAGTTGGTCACAACATTGGCCTATGCGGTAGAATTAGTGGATCCTCGTAAGAAGATCACAATCAAAGCCTATGACGATGCAGAGCGTTCATCCAAAGGAGCTGTGGTACTACCAATCCACGTGGGCCCTGTGGTAAAGCACATCATCTGTTAGGTTCTGGACCTTCCTCTGCCATACAATCTATTATTAGGGAGACCTTGGATACATGCCATGCAAGCCGTTCCATCTACCTACCATCAATGTATCAAATTCCCACATAACGGTGTAGAGATCACAATCCTGGATGATGCAAATCCCTTTGCATATTGCCATAATATCAGCCATCAACCAGAGATTACCGTTCCTAATAATAGAGAAGCCATTTCCTCCACATCATATATAAGTCCAGCCTCTCTTGCCAGTTCAAACACCACTATACCAAAGCAACAAAAGCTTAAGATGAAAGTAGTAGAGGAAGGTCCTAGGGAATACAACTTGAGTGAACTCTTTTGTGTGGGACAAATGCCTACTTCTCCTCGAACACATGGTAAACCACAGCAGTTACTCCAGCAACCACTAATCATGCCCGCATGTGCTTTGACGTCTTTCATCCTTAGAAAGAGTCAAGAAGAAGAAACCCAAGATGAGGACTTAGCAAAATGGATCTATAAAGATCCCATCACCACTGATCTACCACAAGTTAAACTTCCTATGGATCAGTATGGCAAAGGTCTCCTCATTATGCAAAGAATGGGGTATGATGGTCAGAGTGCATTGGGATATTGCAAACAAGGACGACATGAACCTCTGCTACCAGAATTAAAGCCCAAAGGTAATACAGGCCTAGGCTTTGAAAAAGAGATCTTTCCTAAACTCAAATTCAAAGGAAAACCTAGCAAACCACTATATCAGCCTATTGCAAAAAGGACACCTTTCATTATCAAAGCAGCATCAAACACCATCACAACTACCCCACTAAGGCTCAAAATCCCAACACAACTATCACCAATACCATTCATCCCACCAAGCGAACCAGTAATCCCATCCACAACAACAATCCCATCAATAGTACCATTAGCAGTAGCAACTATATCAGAACCCGCAACAACATCCATGTCACCAACAGTTCTAGCAGAAGCCACTAGGTCAGCACTGCCGATACTCCCTATACCATATTCTTTTATACCCATCGACCTTCCTGCGACACCAATCACTACAAAGGTACATCAACCAATCAGACCTGCAATATTTAACTCAAAAGACATCCCAGTATGGTATAGTAATCGGATGTTGGAAAGTGACTCAAAGACCAACTCACATGAGTGGGAATTTGATTTTGTATAGCTTAACACTTCAGATGAGGAAGATACATCACTGCCCCCACCACGCAAAGACATCCTTGTTTATGAAGAAGCACAGATAAATACCACTTGGGTTCGTGAACTGGAAACATCTTCCACAGACCCTACGTCTCATCCTACGCCTGATTCTGATAAGGAGAGTATCATTAATGACCTTCACCATAACGTCTTAACCCTCTCTGATACATCTAACGCACTTAACCTAATCGATGAAGTAATTCCCATTATCCACCCTGAACTCATCGAATGGAACCAACCAAATCCCCCATGTCTTGACTTCTTCCAAAATGATGAGGCCATCATTGACTTTTTGGAATTAAGGGATAACCTACCAAGTGGGGATCACAAAGCGTGATTTGCCATTGAACTTAATAGCGCAACATACTTCAGGGTGGATGCCAAACCTTTCAGCTGCAAAAATATAACAATAAAACATGGATCTTCCAGTGAAAACCACACTGTGGCACTGTTTGATCCGACAAAAGTAAAAAGAAAGAGTGTATCCAACGGTGAAAACCTCTTTGAGGCGCCTGAGGATGAAGGGTTTGACATTCTCCCTGCTAATACACAATAGGAATAATCAACGATTCTCATCGAGGAAACCAAAGAATACAATGTGGGGACTCCTGAAAATCCTCATCTCATACATCTGGCATCTCTTCTCACTCCAGAGGAATAGCCTAAATTTATAGAGATCTTCCAGAAGTGTCAGATCAACTTCGCATGGTCATATACAGACATGCCTGGGCTTGATCCTGATTTAATCATGCATCACCTCACCATAGCAAAAGGAGCCAAACCTATCAAGCAGAAGCTTCATAAGATGCATCCCCAGATTGCAGTGCTAGTCAAAACAGAGCTCAAGAAACTCCTAGATGTTGGTTTCATTAGGCCAATTGATTATGCAGAATGGATCTCCAACATTGTGCCTGTCGGCAAACCAAAAGGGGGCATCTGCATTTGTATTGACTTCAGAGATCTGAATAAGGCATGTCCTAAGGATAACTTCCCCCTACCAAATATCGACATCATAGTGGATCTGACAGCAGGACATGCCATGCTTTCACTCATGGATGGCTTTCCAAGATATAATCAAATAAAGATCGCACCAGAGGACCAACATAAGATAGCCTTCACATGTCCATGGGGCACATATTGCTGGAATGTAATGCCCTTTGGTCTAAAGAATGCAGGAGCAACCTATCAAAGAGCAATGACCACCATTTTCCATGACATGATGCATACCATGATGGAAGATTATGTTGATGACTTACTAGCAAAATCACTCACCAGAGAAGGGCATCTCCACATCTTAGATAAAATCTTTGATAGACTTGAACAATACCATGTTTGACTCAACCCAAAGAAATGTGTCTTTGGAGTGACCTCCAGGAAGCTTCTAGGATACATTGTCTCAAGCAAAGGTATTAAGGTCGACCCAGCAAAGGTAAAAGCAATCATGGACATACCACCTCCAAAGAATATCAGTCAGCTAAGGACATTACAAGGACGGATTCAATCCATCTGAAGATTCATTGCACAATTAGCTGATAAGTGTCACCCATTTACACACTTGCTACACAAGAACATTCCCCTTCAGTGGGATGCCCGATGCCAGCAAGCATTTCAGACACTTAAAGACTATCTCATGAAACCACCATTGCTGATCCCACTAGATCCAAGTAGACTATTGTTACTCTATATCTCAGCAACAAGTACAACATTGGGTGTACTACTGGCATAACATAATGCAGAAGGAAAAGAGTGTGTTGTTTACTACATCTCTTGCACACTGGTGGGCTATGAACTCAATTACACACCTATTGAGCGAGCTTGCTTAGCAGTAATCTTAGTAGCCACTAAACTGAGGCACTATCTGTTAACACACAAAGTACAACTCATTGCAAAGATTGATCCACTCAAGTATTTACTTAACAAAGCAGCATTGACAGGCCGCTTGGCCAAATGGGTGATGATTCTAAGTGAATTTGACATTGAGTACGTGGACCGTAAAGCTATCAAAGGTCAAGTTATTACAGATCAGTTGTCCGATGCACCACTCATAGACGATCATCCTCTCATTTCCAATTTTCCAGATGAAGAGATATTCATGATCACAACAGCACAACCATGGAAACTATATTTTGATGGTTCATACACTAGGCACGGCTCGGGGGTAGGCATTCTGTTTATCACACCTTAGGGTGATAGCATCTCGAAGTCTTACAAGCTCACATTTCCATGCACAAACAACATAGCAGAGTATGAGGCCTTGATCATAGGACTCAAGTTAGCCGTACAATGGAAATTACAAGAACTACAAGTATATGGTGATTCCCAACTAGTCATTCGACAAGCAATAGATGAATATCAGACCAAAGATGATAAAATCATGCCATATAAGCAAATGGTGGACACTCTAAAGACATCATTTACTACTATCACTTTTGAGCAGATACCAGGAGATCAGAATCGAGTTGCTGACACTATGGCTACCATTGCATCTCTCCTAGATCTTCCACAAAATTCAACACACTACGAGTTCTTGGTAGAACAGCTTTGGATCCCCGCTTATGATATCCCTGAATCCGAGATGATATGTCACCTTGTCAGTTCTGAATCCCCATGGTACGGTGAGTTCTACACCTATCTCCATGATCACACCCTTCCTCCCAACCAATCAAATAACCAACGTAAAATCTTCATTCGCCAAACTACTCGATATACCATTATTGCTGAAACCCTATACCGACGTGGTCTTGATGGTACTCTCCTTCGATGTCTGGAACAAGGTGAGATAACAAAGGCTTTGGAAGAAGTCCATGAAGGAATTTGCGGGACTCACTCAAGTGGTCCATCACTAGCCAAGAAACTCGTGCGCAATGGATACTATTGGCCATCTATGGAAAAAGATTCCTACTACTTTGTTAGAAAATGCAAGAAATGTCAAGTTCATGGTGACCTGATACACGCACCAGACCAGGAACTACAAACAATCACAACACCATGGCCTTTTTGTCAATGGGGCCTTGACCTTGTGGGTAAGATTCACCCATCTTCATCTAATGACCACAAATTCATTATTACCACCATCGAATATTTCACAAATTGGATCGAAGCTACTCCACTTACCCAAGTCATAGGCAAGCAGATCGCCTCATTCATCCTCAACTACATCATCTACCGGTATGGTGTGCCCATGTCCATCATCACAGATAACAGTCTTCCTTTCAAAAATCAAGATGTCCGTGAACTTTGTGAGAAATTTCATATCCAACATCGCTTTTCCACCCCCTATTACCCACAAGGCAATGGTCAAGCCGAAGCATCCAATAAAAACATATTAAGAATCCTAAAGAAGACAGTCAATGATGCCGACCGTGATTGGCATATTCAATTGAATCCAGCGCTATGGGCATATCGAACTAGCATTCGAACCCCTACAGGTGCAACTCCTTATTCATTGGTCTATGGTGTTGAAGCTATGTTACCTATTGAGGTTGAGATACCATCCTTATGAGTTTCCTTGCACAATCTCATTGATGATGAAGCATACAGAGTCTCACACCTTCAGGACTTAGAGTTACTTGATGAGAAGCGACAAGCTGCGTACAACCATCTAAAAGCCTATCAACAGTGCATGAGCAAAAGCTACAATCACCAAGTTAGATCACATACATTTGAGGTAGATGATCTTGTTCTATGAGAGAATCCTCGCAACCAACCAAACAGAGAACATTAGGGCAAGTTTGAATCAAACTGGCTGGGCCCATATGTTGTCACTGCTGTATTCAGGTCCGAGGCATATCAATTGGCTACATCAGAAGGAGAACCGCTTGCAGATCCAATCAACGGCATGCACCTTAAATGGTTTTATACCTAAGCTGAACAGAGCATCAGGCTCCCCTGCATACCGGAAAATACCAAAAACATTTAGAAAAATGTCCTGAAGAAATACAAAAACATTCAAAAAAGTAAAGAAAAATCATATATCCAAATGGTGAACAACCACTCCGGTGGCACCTTGGGTAAGTGCGATGGTGAAAACCTAGCAAACAGGCGCCACTCATAAAGACAATGGCTCCAGCATCTTTTAGGCTCGTTGCAATCACATTCATACATACACACATCCATATATCCAAACCATGGCTTGCTATTTGATCTACAACAAAGAGAAAGTACTTCATGCGTCTTGCATCCCACTCTATCATAGTCATGTCTACACTTGGGGCCAATACCCTTAACATCTAGAGGATGGAAGTGGATTCTACATTACTGGTGATTCATTGGCAAAAACATTCAAAAATGTCTCACAAAAAATCCAAAAACATTCAAAAATGTCCCACAAAAAATCCAAAAACATTCAAAAATGTCTCACAAAAATCTAAAAACATTCAAAAAAACATCTCACAAAATCCAAAAACAATGGAACACATCAGAAATCACACAAAAACATGGCAACACCTTGTACCTACTCATCCAAGTAGACACCAAAACCAACATTGACAAATACTCACATGATGATCACTTATCAAAAATTGACCAACGCAAATCGACATCAACAATCAAACTGTCTTCAACAAGGATGCATACTTCCTTACCAAAACAAAGACAAAAATGACATTTTCTTTGACGAGAAAATTATGTTAAGCTATCAAATACTTGGTTGATTTGTGAGTAATTCATTCGTTTATCTGTATCAGGATCTTTCAAGATTGTTTTGTATCATTTGCACATTATTTCCGATGAAGTACTGGGGCATGTACTAATGGTGTCTACGTGGGAAGTTCACTAAGCTATGTGATCCTAGGCAAAAATACAGTCATAGATCACTACGGCTTGCTGACTACAGTGTATACCTCGACCATATGAGCATGAACCATTACCAAGGATCCATATTCTTTATTCTTTATGTATATACTATTTCTTTGCAGGTACAATGCTCTTTCTTTAGTTCCTCCTACCTCATCCAAACTGGATAAAGATTTTATCTCTTATTACGGTATGCACTTGTCTCAAGATATGATCAGCCTAAGATCAAGGAGGACGATCCAAGTCATGCATGAAAGGAGATAATCCTTGTCTATTCCACAAGCAATACTCAGGTCAACTTGATCCATTATATCAAGTTTCTTGTATTAACTTGCTATATCAAATCCATGTAAGAAATACTCTGGTCATCTTGAATCTTTATGTCAAGTTGCTTGTATTTTCTTACAACATTTTAAAGCTCAATGATGAAAATTAAAGCACCATGGATCGCCATTCCATCTCATCTGTATATATTGCATTTCATTGTATTCCACCCATCCATACATTCATAATAGCTGCATATCATGCATACATAGTCATAATAATGCATACTCTATTTTACTCCTCTTCTTCCATAGGTTTCGGTCCTAGTCCTCCATATCTTCTATCTAACATCGAATCCCCCCTCACCCTCCCTATCTTGATCATCAACATCATCCTAATCCCTTCATCACTTCCCATCCTCACTCATCCACAAAATTAAGCTAGTTACTCTATCTACACAAATACATCGACTCCCACACACCTAGACTATCAATAGATACTCTGATCAAGTATCTTCGAGTCTCAACAGGTAATAGATCATGGTAATCCTATACTACATCAGGCATTTATCATAGTGACCTAGTCTCAATGGGGCTGCCATGATTCCCCACAACCATCCATCACATGCACACATTATCAATTGATCAACCAATCAAACACAATCCAACGGACAATTACATCAATTGTCTACGTCTCAATGAGTATTTTGCTTCATATACCTTGACTTCATCGGGCAATTATATCAATTGTCTAAGTCACATCAGGTCACTTTGATTCACTTACTCAGACTTTATCATGTCCAAGCGACCAACTGACATCAACTATCATGCTTTGACTTGACTGGGGCAATTAAACTGATTGCACCAGATTGTCCAACCAATTTTGATCAATTGTATAACATCAATCCAAACCCCACACTACATCTGCTATGTATCTCTTGCATGACCTCAGGGTACTCGCTAGCTTGTTGTTTCTTCATATTCACTCCATTTTCTCCCATTCTTTCATCATTAGTTCTAATTTCTTCTATTCTACCTCCCCTCCACTTTTCATTCTTTTTCGAGAGATCGCCCGATTTTTCAAAAAAAATTTGGCCCATCTCTCGAGGGGGCATACCACCCATTAAATTTACATTTTATGGGGCATTTCTTCACACCTATTTTTCTTTCTTTGAAATGACACGATAAAATGCACCGTCTCAAAGAGGGGCAAATGTAGTCACATAAATCTGTCCACTTAATTAAATGAATACTTAGTATTTATTTGATTATTTAACCATCAATTAATAATTAATTAAATTAATATTTAATTAATTCATCTTAACCCTCTTCTCCTATTAATTAAATAAATTATTCAATTTATTTGATTTAATTCACTTAACCAAATTCATACCATTAATTAAATAAATAAATCATATTTGTTTAATTAAATCTTCTCTCACATTTAAATAAATTAATATTTATTTAAATCCCCCAAAATCCCACCTCTCACATTTAAATAAATAAATCATTTATTTAAATCACCTTTATCCTCCACCCACTTGCATTTTCCTACAAATGCAAGTTGCACAACTATTTTAAATAAATCATTTATTTAAATCACCTTTATCCTCCACCCACTTGCATTTTCCTACAAATGCAAGTTGCACAACTATTTTAAATAAATCATTTATTTAAATCACCTTTATCCTCCACCCACTTGCATTTTCCTACAAATGCAAGTTGCACAACTATTTTAAATAGATTATTTATTTAAAATCCTATTTATCCTCACCCACTTGAAACCTTTAATGGTTTCCCTTAAAGTCTTCAAACTTGATGGCTTTAAAGTCTTCAAACTTGATGGCTTCCTTCTATAGTCTTCTTAAGCCTTTAATGGTTTCCCTTAAAGTCTTCAAACTTAATGGCTTCCCTTAAAGTCTTCTTAAGACTTTAATGGTTTTCCTTAAAGTCTTCAAGCCTTTAATGGTTTCCCTCAAAGTCTTCAAGCATTTTAATGCTTTATCTTCCTTTTTCTCATTTAAATAAATTAATATTTATATGAATATTTATCCAGATGCAAATTACACCATTTAATTGAAAATACCAAAATTCCTCCCACTTGCACTTTCCTACAAAATCCACGTGCATGCTTAAACCCCTTCTAGATTCTTCTAAACCTCTCCTAATTAACCTAATCCATCCCCTAAATATTGTCACATTCCTAAGAAAATTGGAGTCACTTCTCAAAGACTCCAAAGTCTTTGAAAAGCAATTAATGCTTTGTGTGTTCAACAAAGTAACCTCTAAAGTCTTCCAAACCACTTATGGCTCTTACATGACCATTAATGGTTAATTCCACTTGCACCCATGGTTAAGGACTTTGACCCCTAACTTAACCCTCATGTAACCCATGTGTCTCTTCAAAGCATTTATTTCTTTGACTAGGGTAACCATCATGTCCCCTCAAGCATTTAATGCTCCTTATCTCTCCTCTCAAGCCTCCTCATGGTGACACTTGTCAACATGGGATTGGGTTGAAAGTCTCACATGGATTGAATATCTTTCAATCCTAACCCTTGTTAGGATTACTCAATCTTAACCCTTCATTTCCCCATTTCTTCTATAAATAGAACCCTTCTCCTCAAGCAAAAGAGAAAGCATTAGAGTATTGTTGTTATACTAGCATTAGCATAGAGCTTTCTCATAGCATCACTATCTACACTTGCATAGCATTTGCTTATCATATTCAACCATCTTGAATCTCCATATGGCATCCATGGCTAGTGCTAAAAGCTGAGAGCTACACTCATTTGGGACTTGGAGAGGGGAGAAACAAGGGAGAAGCATCAAAAGGCATCATGGAAGCATCTTAGGGAGGCTCTTCTCCTTTCTTTTATTTTGTTAAACTTCTTTCATGCTTTTTGAAATCTCTTTTGATATGTTTGAAATGGTTTTTAGTTCTTTGTTTTGTTTTTATGGTTGAAACTAACTTATTAACATTGAACTTTGTTGTTGCCTTGTCCCCATTTCCATGACATCAATATATATATAGGTAACTCATGAATTAATTTCCAAATTATTAAAAATAATACTAGATAAAATAATGCCATATTAAACTAAAACTATATATGATTAGATATATATTTTTATATAAATATATATATACATATATTATATATCATATATAATAATTTAGTTTAAATCTTAAATATGTTCATCTGCATGGAAAACTGAACACCAAATTTTGGTTTGAGTGAAATCTAGGAAACTGGGAAAGCACGGTACCATGCTATCATAGGTAGCAAGTGCTACCATAGGTAGCAAAGGCTACCACACGGTAGCAGGTACTTTCACAAAATTTTATATATTTTTTATTTTTATTTATCTATTTATTTTTTCTAAAATAATTAAATAAACTATTTTCCAAAAGACATAAATAACCCAATAAATTTAATTAATAATTAAATTTATTTCTAAGTAAATAACAATTTCACAGAGATG
Source organism: Cryptomeria japonica (assembly GCF_030272615.1). Classification (NCBI taxonomy): domain Eukaryota; kingdom Viridiplantae; phylum Streptophyta; class Pinopsida; order Cupressales; family Cupressaceae; genus Cryptomeria; species Cryptomeria japonica. The sequence goes on along the minus strand of NC_081411.1, from coordinate 218,418,719 downwards.
CGATTAAAAGACTACCATAGCCAAATACCAGAACAAAATCAAACAATAGGGAAGGATTTCTCTGGTAAACCCCATTCCTCTGAAATCTTACAATTTCCATGCACAATAATACTCTTGGCAATATTTGCCATAATAAACTCCCAATTCTCTCAAAATCAAATCCACAAACACACAGGAAATAATTTTTTTCCAATAACCAAAAATTAACCTCAAGAATGGATTCTAACCAAGAATAAAAAATTATTAGACGGGATTTCAAATTTGACAAACACCTTATTACACACAACATTTAAAGAGATGAAAGAAAGAGAAAATTTTTCTTTAAAACAACAATCAAAAGAAGCCACCCAACTTGGTATAGCTTTCCTGGAAGAAATCTGTAGAAGAGCCCTAATCTTTTCAATGAGCTTCCAATAAATTTCTTCACCTAAATTCCTGACCTGTTTCCTGTGTATCCTAAAATAATGACCTATTCCCCTTTTTAAACTAAAATTCTATTTTGAATATCTTTTTCCAAGAAGCCTAAATTTAGAATAAAAGCAATTTTATTTTCTTTTCCAATTTTCTAACCAAAGATAAGTTAACATGCAATAATTAAAAATCATTATTCATTATTTTCTTTTCTCATGCAAATTAATTAATTTTCTAAATAAATAATTCAAGCATTAATTTAATTCTAATTAATTATTTTATTCATTTATTTATTTATTCATTTATTCATTTATTCTTTTATTTATTTAAAATTCTAGGAAATAATAAATACAATTAATTTAATTTTTTTTTTCTACAAAAATTTAAATAAAAATATATTTCTTATATCATGCAGCTTGCAACTTAATTTAATAATTTATTTTAATTAACTAAATTTATAATCTCAATGCATAAACAATTCAACTATGAGATAATTCCATAAACTTAATTAATTAATTAATTAAATACACTAAAACACTCAATTTGAACAAATCTCAAGCAAATACTCATAAAAAGATCAAATGACAAAATATGAAGGCCGAACAAATTGACAAGATGACCAACTGACGACACTCACACGAGTGTAACTGAGTAAAAATAGGGTCAACTACTATCTCCTCCACTTCCATCAGAAAATATAAGGCACGCTCAGACCTGTGAAGCTAGGTGGAGACGATACCTCGTACGTTCTCAGTACTTGTACCTGCAATATCCTGCATCACCGAACCACACATGCATATATACAATATAGAAGATACAACATACACACCAATGAAGGAGAATCGTGATGTTCCCTATCTCACCGAAATGAGTGAAGGAAAATCGTCCCCTTGTATCCAATACACTCACAAACACACAAAATATGATTCCACATTGCATAAATAAAGTAAAATGTCAGTACATAGTAATAATCCATAAAATGCCATAAATCACAAGTATTGAAATATTGCAAATAAATTATGCATCTCATCTCCAGATAGAGCATGAAATAATGTCATAAAAATCTGAATAAGACATCATGGTAATGTATCCATTGAAAGAAAACAATAATAAAATATGAGTCTAATGAGTTCAAACGAGTAGGGGTACTACAAGAGTGTTAATGATCCTAAATCAAATTGTTCGGAAAATACTTGTCTAATCCTTCAAGCCAATTATACAAACCATCCCTAAATAGATTTCACTAGTGATCCATTTGATATTATTATAGTTTTATTTATTATCATATATTATATTTCATAAATTATTAAATATAAACATAATATATTATATAATCAATATATAAAATATGTATTGTAACATGTAAATGTAATAAAGTATCTTCAAAACCAAATGTAAATATTAAAATGTGATATTTTATTCTTCCAACCAAATATAACAATGACAAATAGAAAATATTGAAAATAAGTTGAGAATTACAAATGAAAAAGATTAGAAAGGTTAGAATTACATCGTTATATGCCAAATTTTATAAATATGATTTTTAATAGGAGTTGGGTAGTTTTCATAATTTATTTAGATATATAGTAGAATTCTAGATTAATTATGTGAAAAAATTTTATATCAACGTTTTGGACCAAAGTGCATGATCCACCATCAAGATAAAGTGTATAGAGAGAACAGTGAAGAGAACATCAACAGACATGGGAGACTAAATAGATTGAGGGAGAGGATGGTAGAATCTTGGAAGGGAAAGGAGAAATAAAAAAGTAGAAAAAATAAATAAAAAGGTATCAGACGTAAATAAGACTTGAAAAGGAAGATCAAAAGGAAAGAAAAATATATATTTTTATATAGCGAAGATTAGAAAATAGTTAAGACAAACAAATAATAAATTAAAATGAAAAAAAAAAAAATATAATTTATAAATTATATTAATATAATCAATTATTATTACATAATGTATATATTTATATTAAATACTAAATATATGAAATAAATAACTCTTCTGAAATTATATAATGTATTGCATAAATTAATAGGATTAAAAAAATATTTTAAATAAAGAAAGGATCAAGATTAAGAAGATATTAAATAACAAGATTAGTAATAAATAAGGGAATATCTTAATAAAGAGTTAATAAGAAAAAATAATTTAAAAAAGAAACTAAAATATAATTTACTACCATTATAACCAATTTGTAATATTCATGGCTCTAGAGACATCCATTTGTGGTACAATTGTAATAATAACTTGTTGTCATTGTTCCTTCATGATACTTGCTCCATGTACACACATAAATATGTGTTATTTCAATTTGTGGCTTTGCACAACCATGAGAAATAATAGCCTTTTATCATTCCTTATCCATCATACTCTCTATAGAAAGATTATATCTTCAAAAGTGAGATTTTTGTCACATGGAAGTAGAAAAGGCAAATGAAAGCTCTATTTATTGTGTTTTGCAAGGTTCAAAAGAATCATAAGCAACTTGGTAATGACAAAAGAAATATCATGACAAAAGTTTTCTTCCTAGCATACACATGATTTATCATCCTTTTCAAACACATATGCTCTTTTAAATTTAGCATAAATGCAGTATTGCACAAAAAAATTCAACATTCTACACAAAAAAAAAAACATTTCACTACTAACAATGATCAAATGAATAATAGGTATCATCACCCTCTAGTATTCTACATTCTAGCTAGAATGTATAGGGACTAACTTTCCTCAACTACGTAACATGGGTTTTGTTGAATACAGTCCAAGACTGAGAGGGTGAGGAGTGAATCGGTCTTTTACAAAACTTAAACTTTTTAGCATAATTTAAATTCAAAATCCTTATTCTAAGCAACAATAATGGAAGATAAAAGAATAAAATCTAATGCAGAAGAGAACACCAGATTTACATGGGGAAAGCATTGTGTAGGCTATGTCACAATATGTGAACAAGATTATAATTTATTTTCAATTCTTATTGCCTAAGGAAGCATACTACTCCCTCTATGGGTTTTTTATTCAGGATCACTACCTTATGAAAAGATACAAAGGATGCACTGAAAAAATTTACTATCTCAGAGAAGCATAAATGAAATTTGAATTACCATGAATAATATTTCAACTCACAACCTCCTACACTCTCATGAGAATGTAGTTACTCTTGATTCATTGCCTCAAGCAACAATTTGACAATTCAACTTCAATAATTCCACCACACATTCTTTATATATATATATATATAGAGAGAGAGAGAGAGAGAGAGAGAGAGAGAGAGAGAGAGAGAGAGATGTATGTATGAGTGTGTGTGTACAAATATATAGATATGTATATATATATATATACATATCTATGTATACATATATATGTATACATATACATATATATGTATACATATATGTATATATATACATATGTATATGTATACATAGATATGTATATATATACATATATATGTATATATATACATATATCTATACATATATATATGTATATATGTATACATACATATATACATATATACATATATATATGTATATATATATGTATATATATACATATACACATATATATGTACATATGTATAAATATGTATATAGATGTATATATATATATATATATATATGTATATATATACATATACATATACATATATATATACATATATATATGTATATATGTATATATGTATATATGCATATATACATATATGCATATATACATATATATGTATATATACATATATACATATATACATATATATATATATATGTATATGTATATATATACATATACACATATATATGTACATATGTATAAATATGTATATATATGTATATATATAAATATATATATACATATATATATTTATACATATAGATATATATATATATATACATATACATATAAATATAAACACACACACACACACACACACACACACACACAAAATAAAATTTATATTCTTTTGTCTAATTTATATTTTTAATTTTAACAAAAAATTAAAAAAATATTTGAATGTGGTTTATTATAAAGTAATCACTATAATTTAGTTGCTAATAAAATGCTGAAATTGAAGTTACACAAGCCGCCACACTTTATTTAGTAAATTTAACCATTTTTTCTTCAAATTTTTTTGTGTATTGATAACTGGAAACTTTAGTGCATGGATATACTTTTAACTATTTTTTATAAATATGTAATTATCAATAAATTTGAAAAGTTGCATGTGCTGAAAAATAAATATTTTCAATTGCCACCACTCTTTTTCTGAATTATTTATCCAAATTAGAAAACAACTATATCATCTTGACATAGATTCTTTCCTCTATTGCATCATATTTTTTTCAACGTTTTTAAATAAATTTTCGTATTTTTCCTTGACAAGATAATCGACCTTATATTTTAGTGTCGATGACCTACTTTCAACAAAAATAAAATATAAATTATAAATACTAATTAAAATATTAAAAGATATATATTTTTTAAAAATCACTTATAGATCTATAAAAGGGTATTTTTACATTTCAAAAAAATATTATTTATAAGAGTAGGAGTTGTTAAAACATCGCCTTTTTTTTTTAGGTAATTCGACCCAAAATGATATAAAATATACATTTAGTAGACATTTCGAATTGGAAATATATTGGCCACTATATAACTTAGCTATAATGAATCTATATAGATCATATGTTTGACTAAAATTATTTAAACTCACTTGTGCTTATAAGTTGGCCTAAAATGTGACACAATTTTTTGCTTTTACTTAATTAATTAAATCGTATTAGTTTACTTAATTAATTAAATCATATTGATTTAATAATTAAGTCACTTTTTCTCTATTTCACTTAAGCTAAACTTAGGAATATTAATAATTAATTTATTATTAATTATTAATTGCTTTTAGGGTTTTCCTTTTTAGGTTTGATCTTATTTTATAACGATTGATCCCTTTTGTAATTCATTATCTGATTATCATTTATTGCATTCTTTTGCTCTAGGTTTTCCAAGAAATATTTGTGTTTTGTGAATCTTCCACTGTTGTGACACGTTATTTCAATATAGGGATTCACTGGGTTTTGTGAGGTTGTATTCTATAAATTTAACATGGTATCAGAGATTCAGACCTGAGGCTTTCCTATTCTTCAGATTGGGAGATTCTACCTATAGCGGGTCTTTTGTGCAATTTGGGTTGATTTGGACCTCACCTTTAAATCCAGCACATGTCAAATAATCAAGATTGACATTTTGTTTGTCAATTTTCTATTCACAAGGCTAGATCTATAAGGGTTTGAAAATTTACCTTTTTGTGATCCAAGGGGCACCTGTTTTTGGACAAGCACTTTGGGCAAAAACAGACATCATTGTTAACTTTAGGAGGCCAATTCCATGAATTTTGATATATAATTTGACTATTTTCGGTGACAGAGGCATATGGGCCGTGTTCTCCCTCCTTGCCTATACGAGCGTATGGTCGCCTACACGTAGTTCGAAAAAAAATAGGTATGTTTTATTTTTTGACCTTTCTAGTTATCTTTTATTTTTTCCAAAAAAAATTTTTTAAAAGTATTTTTACCCCAAAATGTGGGGGGGGGGGGGACGTCAGCGGCCCTTGTAGGTCTGCAGTCGTGGGCTTGCAACAGGGCTGACTTTCATTGTTGGGACCAACACCCCCCTGCCTCTACAAACACGTCACCAACATTGTTTTATCGACTGACACCACCGAACCCTACCGCCACCCACCTTGGAATCTCCATCGCCTTGGGTCCATCACCGCCATACCCCTTTCCGACAGCCTCCTAGTTTTTTCGGTGCTCGATTATTTTTTCCAGCAAGGGGGATTATTTATTAGGCAGATGAGAATATTCCAATGATGTCATGTCGATGTCAGTAGTACGAAAGCCTTTGCATGGCCCCTGAGACCCTCTTTGTGCCCTAAAAGAGGATTTTTTTCTTTTTGCCACAACTTGTTGGTATTTTGGTATGGTTTTGTCATTGATGTCAACACCTACTAAATACACCTACTTTGAAGATCCAGCAACATTCACCAACAAACAGTAAACCGTGCAACAGTTACTGGTATATGGTTCACTAGCAGGATATATTGCTCACCCGTACCTGAAATGACATGGAAGACACTTGGTAATGTCGAAGATATCATGTGGATACTTTATTTTGAAGTAATAATCATTGATATATTCTTATTTGCATATTTGCTTTTACCGACAAATAGGTCCAGGTTATCTAGGGTTACATCGGTAGGTTTATCTTTTTCAGATTAGCATGACACGCTATGGAGATGATTTATTATTGTTGTAAATACATTAAGCCAACATGTTTAATCAGTTATTGCATCAGATATTATATTATTTATAAAATGTTTTTATTGTAGAGCCGACCTACTAAAATTGGTCTTAGGGTATGGTATAAATGTAAGATCTTATTTGTAAGATCAAGTGTGGAATGTGGAAATTTTTTGAGTAAAGATATATGTGAGATCAAGCAGAGGTATACACGAAGACATCATCTGAAGGTGAAGTTAGGTTTTTGTAGAAGCATATCAGCATTACACGGGTACTAAATTCAGCATATGAAGATGTGATTTTGCACAGTACATTCGTATTGGATTTAACCATCCAACTATAGTCAATGTGACTCCCATTTGTGATTGAGCAGTGAGCTCTAGGCTATTGGCCTTTTTGCATGTGCAGACCCCTATTTGTACACTTACTATCTGCAGTAGTATCATCTGATTGTGGGTAAGGTTTCCCATCGTGGTTTTTCCCTTAAAGGGTTTCCACGTAAAAATATTGGTGTCATGTGTTGTGGATGACTTTGTGCTTATGTTTCATGCATTAATTCTTACCAATATAGCAATTTACTGTTAACACTGTCTACCAGCATACTTAACTGATTTACCGGTATTAAGCATTAAGTTGGTTAATAAGTTTTTGGTTTGAATTTATTGGACAACTGATTCACCCCCCCCCTTTTGAGTTGTCTCTGAGACCTACACAACTTGGGCATATGATATCATTTTTTGGCAAACGAGATATCATCGAAAACCTGATTCATCTACATTCTATATTTGTGGGTTTCATCACCTAGTTTTCTTGCTGGTACATTCTACAACTATTTTACTCTAGGTACATTTTATTTAGTTTTTTGTGTTTTCACACTCTAGTGAATTAGTTGGACATATGAGCTCGTGTAAACTTCTAGTTTGCATGGGATGACTCATTTTTGGCTGTTCTTCATGTATTTCCAGTTTGATGTCTTTTTTTGACATTCTGAGCTTTCATTGTAAGTACTTATGATTTTTTAATCGCACTGACATAAAGTGCATAAAGAATTCATGGCTTTAACCTTGGTTATCCCTTTAACCCTTGCACAAGAGTTTATCCTTTGGGTAAAAGCTTTATCCAATGGATAACCCTAACCTAACCTTAACCCTTACCACCTAAGGTAACCTTCATGTCTTCTCAAGAATTTAATGCTTCTTGCATCTCCTCTCAAGAAACCTCTTGTTGAAAATTGTCACCATTTCATTGGTGAGAATTGTAAACATGGATTGATTAACTTTCAATCCTGGTCTTTGATGGGATTATCCAATCCTGACCCTACATTTCCCTATTTTCCTTATAAATAGAGCTCTCATTCTCTCATTTTGAGATATCCAAGTCTTTCAAGCATAGAACTTATAGTCAGTTTGTTAGGTCGTAGAGACAACTGAGAGAGGGGGGGGGTGAATCAGTTGTCTAATAAGTTCAAACCAAAAACAACTTAACCAAACTTTAATGCTTTATACCAATAAACCAAACTTTATGCCGGTAGACAGTTTATCAGTTAATTGCAGTACCGGTAAAGATTAATGCATGAAACAAACAGACAATAACATCCACAACACATAACACCAATATTTGTATGTGGAAACCCTATAAGGGGAAAAACCACAGTGGGAAGCCTTAACCATAATTAGATGATACTACTGTAGATAGTATGTGTGTACAATAAGGGTTCTGCACATGCAGAAAGGCCAAGCACCTAGAGCTCACTGCTCAATCACAAAATAAGAGTCACACTGACTACAATTGGATGATTAAATCCAATGATAATGTATTGCACAAAACAACATCTTCATATGCTGGATTCAGTATCGGTTTAGCTCTGATATGCCTCCTTCAAACCTTGCTTCAATCTTGAATGATGTCTGCATGTATAGCTTTGTTGATATTTGCATATACCTTATTACAATCTCTTTTCTTGCGTACATTAATCTCACAAATGAGATCTTACATTTATACCATAACCTAAGACCAATTGAGTAGGTTGGCTCACTAAAATATATTACAATAAAATCAATTACAAATGAAACAATATCAAATGTATGATGTCAGCTCAATGCATTTACAATAATGGCAAATCATCTCCATGACGTGGCGTGTTGATCTAGAATAGATATGCCTACCGGTGTATATCCTAGACCTAATTGTCAGTAACAACAACTATGCAAACTCGAATAAACCAATGAACAAATCACCAAGACAAGGTGTCCAAATGATGTTTTCAACATAACCAAGTAGTCTCCAAGTGATTCCAAGTGCTGGTGAACAATATAATCTACCGGTGAACCAAATACCAGTGATTGTGCATAAGCCACTTGCTTGCCGGTGAACATAACCAAATCTCTAAGTGCTGATAAGTTGACAAGTGTTGATAAGTGTTGACATCAATGACAAAACCATATCAACATATCCAAAATACCAACAATCTCTGCCTTTGGCATTGATGGCAACACAAGATGGAAAAACCATCAAAGCGCCAAAACAGAAATGCCAAAACCAACAATCTCCTAATTTAATTTCATAGAAACATGTTTAGTTTTTGAGTGAAGTACTGGGTTCTTAGATATATCAATTTCTGCCATATTATCATAGTAAATAGTTATAGGTTCCTTTCATTTTACCGTTATGTCCTTCAACATTTGTTTAATCCATAATACCTGTGTGCAATTAGTTGTTGTTGCAACATATTTTTTTCAAGCCTTTCTAGTTTCTTTTTGAATTCCTATGATCTGATTTGTAAGAGTTGACAACCCTTCCACAAACCTTGATTTTTATAAAAATTAAAATCCAAAAATATTTTATTAATGTTTTACTTTGACTAGTAATAAGGAAAATTTATTAATTAAACCATCATACATTTTAACATTTCTCTAATAGGTAGCTTGCACTGCTAAATTTTGTAGGCTACTATTTAAGCATCATTATTTGTAATTAATATCCAAAATTGTTCACTCAAATTGACCATCTTCCATGATTAAATTGACATATTCACTTAACATAAAGGTTGGGGGAGAGAAAATTCTAAAAAATAGAAGAATATAAATTTTATTTAAAATAGAATCTAGAAAAATAATGATTATACAACCAATGCAATTCTTATGAAAATATCATGATTTTGGATTGCATAATTATATACTTAACTCACAAGGAACTAGGGGGTATTAAAAATGGAAATGCTATTTGTATTTATTTTCAAGCCAAAAAGACCTTTATTTCTTTCCAAGGAGACCAATTCAAAGAATATATTGAATCCCTTTTTTGAATAGGTGCTAACTCTACTTGGAGAAACTAACTACAAGTAGCAGTTATTGACACTAAATATGTCTTTTCAACCAAATGCATAAAAAATAAAAATTGTATCCATCTTGTAGTGAGTTTTCTGTTAGGATACCCAAAGATACTAAGAGGGGGGGGTGAATCAGTATCTAACTGGTTTGTGAATTTACTTGATTTAAAACATGTAAAGCATATCAATACTGTGTATCGGAAACCAAAAATAGTGCAACAAGCAAGAGTAATAACAACCACATGAAAAGCACACCATAACATAGTAGTTTAATGAGGAAACCCAGTGTGGGAAAAACCTTGGTGGGATTTGTGACCCACAATATTCACTTAATGGCCAATAAGGGAATATTACAATTTACAAGAGGGACCTGCACATGCAGGAAGGCCATGTGCCTAGAGCTCACTGCTCAATTTCAAAGGAAGTCACACTGACTTACAAAATGGATTATATAAATCCAATGTCTTGTACTACTTCAAATTAGCATCTGCTATGCCAGATCCAGTACCAGTTTCAACTCTGCTTCATACATAAACCCTTAACCTACAATTCGCATATTAGGTCTGCATAAATTTGCCTATCACTTATTCTTCCTACTTACAAAATGTTCTACAATGATCTCATACATATATGAGTCATTTTACAACTCGCCATGTCGGCTTACAATAATTTTACAATTAATTAAAAAATATATTATCAACAAAAATTCCTGTTGGCCAGGGTGCCAGTATCCATCCTTTCACTACTGGTGAACTGTGTGCCGACATAGTGTTTGTCATTGCCGGTAAATTTGCCTTGCCGGTATCATATGATTGTAAGGTTGCCATCAATGACAAAACCTTGAACCACCTACAATTTTTCATTGGAGTGTGCATTTGCCAACAATCTCCCCCTTTGGCATTGATGACAACACTCATGAGAAAAAGGTGTCATCTAAAAAGAATCTACCAGAATTGTCTTACCAAAAATGTGTGCTCCCCCTGAGTGGATGATCTCTACTTCTGATTTTTCTCATCACACTACTCCCCCTTTGACATCAATGACAAAGGTTGTCATTCGTTGTTAGTGGAGTCTTGTTGGAATTCTTGTAACCGATGGGTTACAATCTGAAAAATATCTGTCAAAATTAGATTTATGTCATTGGTGAATGTTTTATTGTCTTTAATAGCTTCTTGGGTCCTTTGCACTGTACTGGTGAGTATGTTCATTTTCTCTTCTGGTGTCTTCAGTCTAAGAACCAGAGCCTCAGATATTTCTTTTCTCAAAGAAATAAGATACTCTATTCTTGGACCAAGTCTGCATTTTAAGTCCTTTGCTTTGTCCTTTATCCTTTGTTTTTCATTTTCCAGTTTCTTGATTTTCTCTTCCTGCTCTACAATTTTATTCTCTAATTCCAAAAATGAGTCTGATGTTCCAATCAGATTATTAGCAATATTATTAATCTTATCCTTTGCTTTTCTGATTTCTTTGTCAAGATCTTCTGTTGGTATATCCATTTTGCATGTATCCCTGTACAATTTCTTGAAGTCAAAAATGATTTCACTAAGTTTCGGTAAAAGAGTGTTCATTTCCTCTTTGTTCTTATTCACAATTTCCACAAGAAATTTCTCTTTCTCTTTTATCATCTTTTCCTTAAATGTATCCTCATTTATTTTATCCAATGTTATTAGGTTGCCAGTTATATACTTAGACAATGTGTCTAATTGGCTCAAAGAATCTTTGTTGTCTATGTTACACTTTGGAGCTATCATCTTCAAAATTGGTAAAGTGTCATCTATAGCCTTATAGGCTTGTGCATTGCATTCTATTATTTTCTTTATGGAATCCAATAAGACAAGAGTTACATTAGTGGGGCTGAATTCTGCCATGGATGTACCAGATGTTTGTCCAATAGTTTTTACAATTTGTAATCTGTTGGTTATAGCTTTGCTTTCCTCTTTCTCTGGAGGATCTGTCTGAGTTTGTATTTTTGCAAAAAAAAATTTAGGCTTTTCAATATGGACCGGCGGCACTGTCTCTGTCTGTACCTGTGAAGGAGCCTGTTGCTCTACCTATTTCTCTATGTTGTCCACTACTGGTTGTTCCTCTGTGCGGCCTATTGCCGATGACTCAGTTAGTTTTTTAGTATGCACATATGTGGTTTTTACCTTTTCAGTGTCTAGGGGTTCACTTGATCCTTCAGTTTGTTTTAGTTTCCCAATTTTAATGTTTTCCACTGCACTATTTCTTGTCGGTGGGTCTATTGCCACATCTAATTTCTCATTTGATTCCTTATCCACCACAATATTGACTTCCTGAGTGTCAATGTTCATTGTATATAACACCTTAGAATCAGGATTGGTATCCTCATGTGGTGTGTCCATACTCTCAGTTGCTGGTTGATTATCAGTAGTGTCTACTAGTGGGGTATCTAGAGGTGGTGGGGTAAGTTGTCTATTATCTTTATACTGGGAGGTCCACCTACCTTACCTTTTCCTTTGTCCCTTTCCTTTTGATATACCTTGAAGGTTTTAGGTTTTAGATACTCTTCCTATTTTTCCTTTTCAACTAGGAATATATCCCATGCATCTGCTATTTCCTCTGTTACCTGATTCACTCTTCCTACCATCAGTGCTACATGCCAGTGAGCAGTTGAGAATACTGACCAATTAGCCTCAGAGATTAATTGATCTATCTCTTCAGGTGAGTTAACAGGGTGCACTGCAAGTAGTTTTTCAACATTTATTTTCTTATCAAGCTCAACAATAGCCACTCTTCTAGCCTCAAGTCTATTATATAGATCTGCTAGTATTTCATCAACAATTTGTGTTAAAAATTTCTTGAAAATATCTAAGTGTAAGATTACACTATTTTCAACTTTCTCTCTATCATCAATGGACAGTGTGTCATATAATTTGTTGATGTTATTCAACTTTCCATCCTCTATAATTTCACTCAGAAGTTGATCAATGGGGGTAATAGTTTGTTGTGTCTTCTTCTTAGGAGTCAACTTCTTTTTCTTTGGAGTTAATTTATTTGCTAGGGGCCTCATTGCATGTTGCTTCTGTCTTGTCCTCTTTGGTGTAGAAGGTGCCGGTGAAGGTTTCCTTTTCCTTTCAACTCTCTTGAAAACAACAAGTATGTCACTTTCTGAAGAAGTTCCAACCGGTGAAAGGTGAGCTTCCAGTTGAAGTACTTCCAACTCACTTTTAGCTATGCCGGTTTGTTTTAGCACATCTTCCTTAATAGCTTTTGCCTACCTTGTCCCTTTTCTAATAGTTTCCTCAACCTTCTTAACTCTTTTCCTTGATTGAATTTGGCTTTCTCTAGTTTCAGCATTACCAAATACCTTTTCTTCAGGTTCCTTAGGAGCTTTTAGGAGGGCTTTTGCATAAGTTTCTATTATGTTGTCATCAGTTTCATACCCCATTTCAGTAACCCAGATGGTTCTAGGGACAACTGCCTCCATCCAAATTTCATCTTTCTTTATTACAAAACAGATTTCCTTTTGGTACTTATCCATAATAGCTTGTGATAACCTTACTCTTGTTTTCATTCGAGGCTTTAGTGCTTTAAAGTGCTCATTTATGTTTTTCTCCCTGTTCTCTCCCATATTGTTTAGCAATTCTGATAGTTGTTTTCCTATCCGTATATCAAAACCAAAGTCTTTAGGACCAATACTGGGCACTTGTTTGGTTATATACAGTAATAAACAAACAAGTAAGTTTCCAAATTTGAATGTACCCTTCTTATCCTTTTTAATCTTTCCTAGATTGTCTATTAGCTCATCTTTAAGCCATTCACATATGTCTATCCTTGCATTATCATTTACCATATCATAGGCACTCTTAATACATAGGCTGGAAACTAAGTTTAACCTATTTGCATGTGTAGCCATGTAACCTAAGATCATATTGATAAATTTGACATTTATATCATTTACATCATTTACCCTTAGTGATCTCTTATTAGATGTTGCACCGGTTAGGTTTATCACTAGATCATTTGAGACTTTCTTAGTCTTGTCTAGTCTATTACCAGTGGAGGGTAACCTTGTCACTGCCCTTACCGCTACTTTAGTGATCTTATGGACTGAATCCAACCAGAAAAATTCACCGTGTACCCTGCTTAACACAATTCTTATGATATCATTGGGAAATCAAGGATACTAAGAATTTCAGTGAAACCTAGAGTTTCTACTATCTTATGTTCAGGTTTGAGATTTCTGGATTCATCACAAATTACAGACTTATACATATTCTTGATTTCCTCATCACCTAGTTCATCAATATGGCAATGTATATACATTCTAGGGTCTTTAGCATATACTACTCCTTTAGGGATTTGAGAGAATGCACCTATGCTATCATCTTTCTTAGCAATTTCAGGAACAAGCTGAAAGACAGGTCTAGGTCGCTTAACAACTTCAACAACAGTAGGGTTTGTAATAAATCTAGGAGTGGATGAGGATGCCATAGTTATAAATACCTTGATCTGCCTTAAGGATGAATGATTTGATGGATTGCTTCACTTCTTTGCTTGGAATGCCTTCGCCCTGGAATTTTTGTTCTCTCGATGATTTGAATGCTCGGTGAATGAAAAATGGAACCAAAATACTTGCTTTATAATGTTATTTTTGCCAACCACCACATTTAATGCTTTCTGGTTAAGTCACAACTTAACTCATCTACAGATATAGAAGTAATTTCAACTTCTCACCATCAACTGAGGGAATAATAGCATATTTTCAATTTGTTGCTAAACCCTCAAGGGAATTTTCTTCAGTTAGATGAAGAGTCTCCTGTCGATGGAGTGTTACTATGTTCTGCCGGTGGAGGACTATTCCCATCAACATTTTGATCTGACTTCCTGATCCATTTCTTTGAGAATTCTTGCTTTACCTCTTCAACCTTTTCTTTACCCTTCAAACTAGGACTATTATTATTTGTCGGTGGTACCTTACTTCTACAAAATTTTGCAATATGTCCAATTTTGTTACAAGCATAACAAGTCACATTGTTCTTTTGAATAGCTTTCCCATATCCTATGCCGGTTTGCATTCTACATTGATTAGATAAGTGTCCAAATCTTCCACAAACATAACATCTTACATTCATTCTACAATTTTCTGAATTATGACCAATTTTGTTGCATTTGGAACATTGACTGGTGGGTGTATTAGTGTTCTAATAATTTCCAGATCTACACTGGTTTTATCTATGACCATACTTGTTATAGTTAAAGCATTTGCCATTTAATTTATAAGCATTTGGTTGCCTTACCGATTTACTATGATCATGTGTGTTTGCAGTACCGGAGCTTTCACCAACTTCAAAGCCAAGGCCATTAGTGTCACCATTAGGTTTCTAATTCTTTAGCATGTCACCAAGTTCTTCTGAGCTTTTCTTGAATTTCTCCTTGTGTTGATTTGCAGCAGCCAGTTCTCTTTCCAAAATTCCTTTCTGTCTCATGAGTTCATTTGAGTCATTTTGTGTATGCATCAGATCTATCTTCAATATATCATTTTCATAACTAAGTCTTGTGTTTTCATTTGTAGCATCATTCAGTTTTCTAACCAAATCATCTTCATTCTTCTTTCTATCTTCATTCTCTTTACAAAATCTCATAGTCATATCTTGCATCTCATTCTTCATTGTAGTGTTTTCTTGTCTCAACTTGTTTACAAGATCATTAAGAGTTTCCTATTCATCTTCATTATTCTTCATCTTTTCACAAAGTTCTCTTCTCTTGTTTCTTGCAATGGTAAGATTTTCTTGAAGTGCTTGAATAATATCCTCAATAGCCTTTAGATCATCTTCAAGTTTGATATTTTTCAGTTTTTCTGCATCATAGTCTGAAAGAGTTGTTTCCAATTGTTTCTTCAAGTTTTCCATCTCTACCAATGTCAATATCTTCCTCAAGTTGTTAGGCTTCTGAAAATAAAGGACAAGGCTTTGATACCAATTGTTAGGATACCCAAAGATACTGAGAGGGGGGGGTGAATCAGTATCTAATCGATTTGTGAATTTACTTGATTTAAAACATGTAAAGCATATCAATATTGTGTATCGGTAAACCAAAAATAGTGCAGCAAGCAAGAATAATAACAACCACATGAAAATCACACCATAACATAGTAGTTTAATGAGGAAAACCGATGTGGGGAAAACCTCGGTGGGATTTGTGACCCACAATATTCACTTACTGGCCAATAAAGGAATATTACTGTTTACAAGAGGGGCCTGCACATGCAGGAAGGCCAAGTGCCTAGAGCTCACTGCTCAATTACAAAGGAAGTCACATTGACTTACAAAATGGATTATATAAATCCAATGTCTTGTACTGCTTCAAATTAGCATTTGCTATGCCAGATCCAATACCGGTTTCAGGTGTCCTTCATACATAAACCCTTAACCTACAATTCACATATTAGGTCTACATAAATTCACCTATCACTTATTCTTCGTACTTACAAAATGTTCTACAATGATCTCATACATATATGAGACATTTTACAACTTGCCATGTCGGCTTACAATGATTTTACAATTAATTACAAAATATATTATCAACAAAATTACTGTTGGCCAGGGTGCCATTATCCATCCTTTCACTACTGGTGAACTATGTGTCGGTGTAGAGTTTGTCATTGCTGGTGCCGGTAAATTTGCCTTGCTGGTATCATATGATTGTAAGGTTGCCATCAATGACAAAACCTTCAACCACCTACAATTTCTCATTGGAGTGTACATTTGCCAACATTTTCTTTCCAAGTTAAAAAAAATTCTCGTAACGTCGTAAATGACATCCCTATGAAATTTCTTTCTCAACTAGATTGTATTTTAGCATGAATTATTGTAAGGTGTGTGCCCTTGGTCTCCTTGTGGTGTGCAATGCAACACTCGAGTTTGCGACATGGCTTAACTGCTTCCCCTAGATTCATTAAGTCGCAATTGTATCAGGCATTAATAGGTCAATCTTTTGGTGCAATGGGTATTGTGTTTCCAACATGTGGTATGAGAGTCTAGGTCATGAGTTCAAACCCCTTGCTTGCAATGGGGTGATTGTTGCAAGGTGTGCTCCCTTGGTCTCCTTGTCGTGTGCAGTGCAATGCTCGGGTTTATAACATGGCTTAACAACTTCCCATGGATTTATTAAGTCTTGTAGTTGTATCAGACATTAACATGTCAATTTTTTGGTGTAATGACAACTATGTTTCCAACATGTATGACCTCCCACATCTAGTCTTATTCATCCTATCTCAATTCTACATCTCATTCTAAATTCTCCTTTCAATTTTTGACCTCAAGTCCCAATTTGGGTCCACATTGGAGGGAGTAAGTTTCCTAGGGTGATCTACTCCAAGGAGAGCTAATCAAGGCACCTTTTTCCCTAGTGCTTGGGCCAAAATTCAAACCACATAATGATCAACTTGACTAAGTGATAAATCCTTGCTCATGTGGGCCTACTCCAAATTTTACATCCCAAAATGCTTGGGAGAGGTATATAAGCAACTTATCCTCCATCATTTTAGGTAGAACATGAATGGATAAGAGAATAGAACAAGGAACCAATTCAATTCAAGCATTCAAGGAATTCCCTCCCAACATATTCTTCTTTGTGACAACCATAAACAACCCCCATTCAAATATCTCTTCTAAGATGTCCCTCTAGGTCTCTTGTGGAGTCATGCTAGTGCATCAAAATTTGTGATCATATTCAAAAAATAATTTGCATCATCGAGGTATAGGATACTATCATTCTTAGATCTACCCTCTACTACATATCAACATAGTTTCCTTTCAAGTCCATTTCAATTCAATTTCAAGGTTGATTAAAAAATTGGGGTTTGACTTTGGCAAACGCCTTTCTACTTAAAATTTTACCTCTTTCCTGTATGCAAAAACATGTGGCAAACCCATGAAAACAAGTGCAAAGCGAGGAGATAGAGATCTACACTCTACAATTTGTCAAAGCAAAAACTACCATGAGTAGGCTGAGCATGGTGCCTTAGTCCTGGGAGTAGATCGAGTTGGGTCTCTCTATTTTTGCTTGATATTTTTTTTGCAAGTTGGTTATAGTCTTCTCTACTAAATCTTCTTCCATAATCGGTCTTTTTATTGACTATCTTCCTATACACATAAGAGCTCATATTTTCACCCTGTTGGGCATCCTCCTTCCTAAATTGTAGAGCCATATTTTAATTTACCCCATTAGGTACCACTAAAATCACCTTGTCCCTAATAAAATCTTCCACCAAGTGGATCATTCTCACCCTCAAATAATTAAAGAAGAAAAAGGCCTAAGCTTCCTAGTTTGTACATACAAGCTAGTGAACCCACATTACATTTTGGTGAACCTAAATCTTCTTACACTTGCATATTTCTGATTTTTAGTTTAGATCTAATATTTTCATACAATATTCATATTTAGATGTGTTTTTTCATGGGTAATGTACTTACATTAGTGAAAAATCATAAAAAATGCACATCATTGTGTATTTTTATCATGTATTTTGCATATATTGTCATTTAGTTAAATTTTCATGATGCATTTGTTTCATAGATGTGATAGTTAGGATATCTCTTTTACAATTATCTCTTCCTTGGCTCATAAGAGTTTTGCCTCTTTGGCTAGGTTTGGATGTACATTCTTGTTTAACAATATCTCCTAGGTGATTGAAGGTGTGTATTCTTTCTTTTTCTTTTAATAAAGATGTCACCATAGCTCTAAGATACCATCTAAATTAGGAAGACATATATGTGGCCTCCTTTTGTATTCTATTGACGATTTCCTTGGAAAAAATGCTTTCCTTGGATATCCTTTTGAATCTTTTTTTGTAGGTTTCCTTGGAGACAATGCTTTCCTTGGTTAAACTTTTGCATCATTTTTGGTAGATTTCATTGGAGACAATGCTTTTTTTTGGTTATCCTTAGGATGAGTTGAACTTAGTAGACTACTCAACTCTCTCTTTGCATCGAACTCTCTCCTCTATGATCCCATAGAATACTTTGCTAGTTGATTGGACCATGGAGTCTCATCTCATCTTCAGTGTATGCTCTTACTCTTTCCATGTTATCACTTGTTCTCTTGAAATACCATTTTGAGGATGATATTAGTGCTTGAGATATTTTGATTATTGATGTCTCTCCAACTGGTTGACTTGGAGCCTATGTTTTTAGTACTGACCCCTTTTATCTATTTTTTGTTTGTGTCCTTGCATGTAGTTTGATGAGTTAGGATCCTTGGTTTGGGGGCTTTTTCTCTTGAACTTAGTAAATTATTTTCTCTTTGTAGATTTTTCCAATGCTTCTCTCTCTTTCATTTTCTTCTACTTTACCATGAGTATGCGTGTAGCCTCATACTCCTGCTAAAGTGGTTGCTAAACTTAGCATCGCAACTAGGCCTCGTTAATCCCACTGATGTCACACATAAGATCAAAGTAGGGGGTTCACTTGAACCCCAAAGGGTAGTTCGCTCAAACACCCCTAGAATTTTTTTCCCTCATTTTTATTTTTCGTTCATGGGTGGAAGTGGGAACCATTATTGTGAGATGACCCCCCTATTTTAGTATCTATGGCCTCCTACAGGTCTCATTCATCCCAAATCAATTGTACCTATTATTTTAGTTTCTTCTTTCCATTTTATACCTTAGGTCCCAATTTGGGGCTACATTAGAGGGAGAAAGGTTCCTAGGGTGCCTCACTCCTAGTAGTGGGCCAATCAGGATGCCTTGCTCTCTTTTTTTTGGGCCCAAATTCAAATCACATAACACTCAATGTGTTTAAACACAAAATATTTCCCCATGTGGGCTTGCTCCAAGGTTTTCACTATAAAATACTTGGTTGAAGTATATAAGCAAGGCATCCTCCCTCATTTTAGGTAGAACACAAATGAATAGGATAATATAACAAGTAAGCAATCAAATTCAAGCATTAAAGATATTTCATCACTACCATATTCTTCATTGTGGCAATCTTCAACAAACTGCATGGAAGTATGTTTTCTATGATGTCCTTTTAAGTCTTTTGTGGAGTCATGCTATTACATCAACATTTGTGATCATGTTCAAAGAAGTATTTACATGATGATTAAGTGAATTTCATTCCTACATCTAGCCTCTGCTACATATAAGCACACTTGCCTTTCAAGTACATTTCAATTCAATTTCAAGGTTTATTCCATAATTGGGATTTGACTTAGGAAAATTACTTTCCGCCCAACATTTTTCATCTTTTTTGTATGTAGGAATAGGTGATGGACCCATGGAAATAGTTACAAAGCAAGCAGATGAAAATATATAGTCTACAATTCATCAAAGTTAAAAATATCGAGATTGGGGTTAGATGAGCGACTCAGCCTTGTGAGAAAGTCAAGCTAGGTTCTTTGCTCCCTCTAGTTTTGTCTGAGATTTGTTGTGTAGGTTGGTTATAGTTTTCTCTATCAGATTCTTCTAGAATTGGTTTGCCAGTTCATTGTCTTCATGTACACACAAAAGGTCATCTTTTCACCTCATTGGGCATTCTCCTTCTTAAATTGCAAAGTCACCTTTCAAGTACCCGCCCGAGGGACCACTGAATTCACCTTGTGCTTAAGAAGATTTTGGGCCAAGTGTATTATTCACACTCTCAAAATAATTAAAGCATAAATAGGCCTAAGCTTCCTAGTTTTCCCATACAAGATAGTGAACCCTATTTCCCTGCATTACACATATATGCTTCTACATTTTCCTTATAATTTGAACTCATAAGGAATCTTTTACATTGAAAAAATAGGCTAGAAGAGCCTTGACCAACTAAATCAACATTTTCCATCTCACTATAGAAGTATCATATTGACTATGTATCATAGTAATATCTTCTTCGAACCCCCCTTTTTTTTAATATTTTATGGGGTTCACTCAAACCCCCCCTTTGAGAAAACCCCTTTTTAACCAATTTTTAACCATTACAAAATGAACCTAAGGGGTTTCATTTGAAACCCCTTTCTATGCTTCTCTCAACCAAACTCTTTAACTTTTTACAAAATTTTGGCCTTGAAACCTCTAGTTGAAGGCTCAAATGGAATAACCTTGACAACCCAAAATGTAGGATGGTAGTCCTCGAAGCAAGATTTCCAATGACTATAATTTTATTACATATTGAGTTTATTATGATCTTAATTTTTAGATTTAACCAAACATAGGTTTTTTACCGAATATGAACTTCTCTGATCAACGCATTTGAAAAAATAGTAAACTAATTTTAAAAAATTATGAAAAATTTGTATGCCCTAGGAATTGATGTCCTCTTTCTAACAAAATAAAATAAAAATAATTTCAATATATATAGTACAAGTAATGTGTTGAAACATACACCTATGTCTAAATTATAATTAGTCCGACTTCAAATCTTAATAAAATAAAAAATATTCAACATATCACTATGAAACCAATTGCATGCGTTGGGTACATTGATGTTATAAAACAAAATTCAAAAGAATTGAGTTTTTATCATTTATAGAAAAAAAAAAAAAAAAGTTATGCATTTCTGGCTGCACGTCACTCTTAAAAAATGTTGTTTGTTATAAAAAATTACTTTTCAAAGGAGATGAAAAATTCAATACAATTTAATTCAAAAAAATTTGGAAAAAAATATATTTAGAATCTATAGACAAGATGTTACAAACCACTAGTTTACATCATCTTCAAATTCTTAACGGTTTAAAAGCTATACCTTTTATTGAATGGTATATAACATAAGGAATAATGCATGTGTGTTGTAGGAAAAAAATCTATCACCGACCTATATTTTTCTAGCTAATGAAATTCATTAATTTTTTAGTTATATAGCTTATTTTGTTTATTGAATTATCATTTCTTTATATAGTCGATGTATCTTCCAAACCCAAAGCAATATAAGATTACCAAGTTATCCAATAGTATTTAATTTACTTTAATCTTTAAGAATACATTAAGAAATGAGGCTAATTTAGAGTATCAAATATTTCATTTTATGATGACCTAACTAAGATATAGAAATGGATGGTATATATCAAATGTTCCATTTTATGCTAGTGTATATTGAATGGAGGTATCATATTTAATACAAAGAATAATACTCACTCTTAAATTAGATCCTTTTATCTGCTTTAATGTTCATCCGTTGCATTTCTAAAGGATTGGATTGTACAGGGAAGAATGGTTAGGCTGTACAATCGCAGTGTCGTTTTACTTTCCAACCTTTTTTTCAACAATTTTCCAAATTTCTCTTCCAAACCTTTTATCAACTGGCCACGTAAAATTGTCCATTCTTCTCCTTGACAGGCAAAATTTAAAAAACGGCAGTGTATACTTAGTCATTGTCAGCTAAGATTGAAAATGAAGCGCACTTTCTTTGCATTTCTAAATGATTGGATTGTACAGGGAAGAGTGGTTAGGCTGTACTGAAAATGAAGCGCACTTTCTTTGCATTTCGAAAGGATTGGATTGGACAGGGAAGAGTGGTTAGGCTGTACTAAAAATGAAGCACACTTTCTTTGCATTTCGAAAGGATTGGATTGGACAGGGAAAAGTGGTTAGGCTGTACTGAAAATGAAGCACACTTTCTTTGCATTTCGAAAGGATTGGATTGGACAGGGAAAAGTGGTTAGGCTGTACTGAAAATGAAGCGCACTTTCTTTGCATTTCGAAAGGATTGGATTGGACAGGGAAAAGTGGTTAGGCTGTACAATCACAGTGTCATTTTACTTTCCAGCCTTTTTTGCAACAACTCTTCCAAACTTTTTATCAACTGGCCACATAAAATTGTCCGTTCTTCGAAGGCATGCTCGCAGTTGGAGATATAGTTGTGTGCTGTGTGAAAGACAAACAAGTATAGCAGGCTCTATGGCAGGCAACGGGAATGGTTTTGGTTTCGAGAGGCATGGATGGGAGAAACGGATACCATTCGGTTGGAGATTGGCCTCTGTGAATGATATGAACGACAATTTAGAATTGATTAACGTAGAGATAGCTCTTGCTGATAATGAAATAATATATCTTTTGGACGGTGGCGATTGTCATAACGGACGTGCGAGCGAGGACTTACGCCGTACAATGTATGTGCTGCTTGTTGGCCAAGCCCCAAGTTTCAAAATAGTTAAGCGTGAGATGAGAGTAAAAGAAATAGAAGTCAGTTGGCGTTTCGCTTCTGTGCAGGAAGTGAGTGACAATCTTGACAATGTTAAAGAAATCATTGCGGAGGCTGGCTTGCAAATCGTATGTCTTTCAGACGGATTTGTAGAAGCTAGCGGTAAACTTACGGGAGAGATAAAGAACGACCTAAGCCATGTTCTGCTTATTGAGACACCTCCAAATACACAGACAGGTAAATAAAAGCCAAGTAGTGGCTATTCAAGGGTAGCTTGCCGGCCTGCCATTTTTAGCTCATACTTCCTTTGACAAAAGATTTTAAGAGCGCTAATTCTCAAATGACTGTTTTGCAGGTGGCTCATCCGCTGCAAACGACAAAGACGACAAAGGGCAAAAAGGCATAAAAATGAAAGGTAAATAAAAGCCAAGTAGTGGCTATTCAAGGACAGCTTGCCTACCTGCCATCTTTAGTTTAAACTTCATTTAACAAAAGAATTCAAGAACGCTAATTCTCAATTGACTGTTTTGCAGGTGACTCATCCGCTGCAAAAAACAAACCATAAACGGCGCTTAAAACTTAACGTAACCGTGTGTGGTAGAATTGTTTGGGATATTATGGGATGGTACTGTTTGTTCTATATCTAATAGTGTTGTCCTAGTGGCTTTGTTTTGTCAGTTCTCATATGGTTTGGGTGGTTATAGTATGGGATGGTTTATGTTACCTTTCCTTCATGTTCTTCTCATATGGTTTGGATAGTTATGTTATCAAAACGTTTTATAAAAGTCATATTGTTATGAATGTAATAAAATCATTCCAGTGATTCATATCCCGAACAACTTAATATTATGATTATTATTTGTGTTAATATTGTTTGATCATAGTTTAGCTTTCATCATTTTGAATGCTCTTTTATTTTCCACCAGGTGTAGCATAATCTTCCAGGCTCTGTTCATTTTCTCGTTTCAATGTCCTCTACAACAGATTTTATGTTATATTCCTTTCAAAACAATTTTTTATTTTCTTGTGGGTTGGGCTATATAAGTTATTATCTACATATCTAGCAATTTGAAAGTAATAGATGGTATGTGGTTACTACAATCTATATAGTAGAATATTACAAATTACATAAGGTGTCATTTTGGTTAACACCTACAAGGCATGTAGGTGTAGGTGTAGGGTGGGACAGATGAGATGAAGCCAAGATTGAGGATAGATAGGATGACACAAGGTTGACGTAGTTGTAGAAGACTGGGGGAAGATGGGGGATGATAGGATAATGAGGATCTATGGTGATGGATGTGGAGAGAGTGGAACGATATTGTGTTCATTCTAAGGAAAGAGATCATCCAAAGATTGTGAAGTAAGAGGAAGTGGTGGTGGGTGAGATGCGTTGGAAGTGTTATAGGTGCATCTCAATACAACAATATCAAAATTTGATAAGGCTTGTGCGAAGAGGGATGGTGGAAGAAAGCATACAAATAAAACATGAGCCCAAAGAGATAGCCTACAAGCATAGATTAGTAGGTTATAGGTGGAGTTGATACAAAGGACAATGTAGAAATATGCCCTCCAAGTGGAGACAGATGTGGTGGTGGTGTGACAAAAGTGAGCAGAGGCTTTGACTCTTAATCAAAGATAAATAGTAGAGGGTCTTATGGGTCTAGCTATGCTATAGATTTCTAGGGAACCTCAGGAGAATGTGTACTATAGATTGCTATATAAGGGGTAGTGCCTAAATAGAGATAATCCCCTAGCTATACTCTAAGTAAATCAAGTAGGTCACAATCATAGAAGTCAAATAGTGAGGGTGTCATCTTGCCATGGCCACCATGAACATCACAAACAAGATCATAAAAATAGACAAGGGCACTTGAGACAATCAATAGGTGCAAGACAACAGTCAGCCATCAATTTAGAGGGTATGCGATCCTCTTAGTATTTTGTTTATATTTTATAGATATTGCATCATATTGTCTATGGGCTTGCATATATATTTCTATGTCTCATGAACGGTTCTACATACATTTGTGATGTACCCTAACATGTTTTTATTATGTAAACAAGAAGAGATCATACTTTTAATGACAATATGCATGTTTATTTTTCAAGATCATGATTATTCTATGATAATGAATATATATATATATATATATATATATATATGCATTCTTTATCATGTTTTTCTTATATGATTGTTATGATGTTTATATATGTACATGTATGTTTGAAAAAAAAAAATTAATAGTGATGCATATTTTACTGATGTTGTTATGCTATGAATCATGTTTATGAGAATGATGTGGTATTGTGATGTAAAATATTTTGAACTAATATTTTAATTCTATGGATGATGCTCCATGCGTTATGATTCTTATATCTATTTCAAATGTGATCTATATATAAAGGATTAATATGATTCATAAATATGATAGATATGTGTATATACAATTGGTCATTATGAAATCAATAAGTATGACACTGATAGATATATAAACGATTAATATTGTGCTTTATTATTATGTTGATAAATATGTAGAGAAAAGTCCTTATTTTAATATAGAAAATATATATTATGGAATAAGGTATCAGGAACCAAGATGAATTTTTATCCATTGCATAGGAAATTAATCTACAAATGAAAGAGTTGTCCTTATTTATACTAGATGGAAAAGAAAATTATCTAAATATTTGAGAAAGTTGGTCTTAAAGCATGATAGTCCTAGAGTAAAAAAGTTATGAATGCCCTTATATGCAAAAGAAAAAATAGTATGCTAGAATACATTTCAAGACACATAAAGAATGGATTTTTCACAGAAATGTTATGAGAACATTCACAAATATGACATAGGAAAATAATGACCATTCCATATTTTCATTTTTTCTTAAAATACTAAGATATACCGAAGTCAAGAGGGCCTTGATTTATCATTAGAATGAGATAGAAAGATTAAGAAAAAAATAATGAATGACCAAAAACAATCAATGGTTGTTGGATAAGGATAATGTACTCAGGTGTATAATATTCTCAATTTTATTGAATGGTACCCCTTTTAGATTCTTTTCTTTCACACATGGAATTAGACAATATGATCTAATTTATCCTTCTCTTTCCCTAATTATTGATAAATATTTATGTTGATCTAATGTTGTCCTTAAATTAAACTTGAAATGCTAGTGTAAAAAGGATAAGTTCTTTTGTGAATTACAACACTTATAATATTTTATAGCTTATATGCTTCTATTTGGCCAAGAAAGATTTGATGAATCCAAGGAAAGGGAAGATTTTATTTATTCTTATGATCTTACCTTAAGGAAAGATATAAATAACTCAAAAGAAAACATATTTTTTCTCAGTATTATGCATAGTATCAAAACTAGAAATTCAAAAATTTGGGGTTATTCTTAAAATTGTCTTCCATACAAATACTTAGCCATCCATCTCTTCTCTAGTATAAATAGTTCCACCCTTTAGAATAATGTTATTTCCTCAATAAGAAATGGGATTTACCAATGGAGGAGTAACTAGCTTACAATTGTAGGCAAAACAACCATGTAGAAATGATTTTTAGATGTTATACAAATATACATGATGTCAATTTTAAAAACTTCTAAAGGGAGACTATGATGGAAATTGAGAATCAACTAAGACTATTTGTCTAATTAGACAACCTACATAACTAAAAAATATCTCTATCATGGAAAGAAATTTAGACCTAAAACATATTTGGAATAGGTCATAATAGCCTAGAAGTCTAGAATAGAGTTCTTGATGAAAAGTTGATATGAGGAATATAGTCAAATACATATGATAAATGGTATAAAATTATGAGACATAACTATTTAAGTCTTGTGCAGAGAGAAATAATCTTCACATTATCTATCCTTCCAAATGGCTCAAAATATTTGAAATTTCTATTGTAATATTATGAAATGATTATCCTACATGTATCTTAGGTAATTTATAATGTTCAAACTAGAGATTGGAATTAAGAAAAAAAGGTATATTTAAAATAGTACATGTGTTAAAAATTCAAGGATTATTTCCTTGTATATTTATCTATATTTCTTCCCAAAAGTCGATGGAAATTAATGAATTCTCTTCCTTTACCTCAACCATAAAGAGATCACTTTAAAAAAGATAAATAAAAGTCATGTTTTCCTCTCTATAGCCAAAAATAAAACAATGATAAAAAAAGGAGCCTATTTTGTGTGCTCAAATTGGTCTTCCCAATTCCAATTTCCTCTCATTATGAGTCAACATACTAGGAAGAGCACATAACTCTTGGAATCATTCTTTCCACCCATAAACATTTTCCCTCTATTTTGAACTATTTAAAATTGTTACAAGATGCTTTTGTAAACCATTCTTATTCATCATAAACTATTCAAAATCCTACTTACATACCCTTGCAAGTTCACTTTGTATGCCCCTTTTGCATGGTACCACATGTCATGGTTTCTCATATAGATATTGCAGTGTCAAAGATGCTCTTACATGCCTTAAATGACCTAGATACTATTACACATACCATACTATAATATTCAAGTGGTATTGCTATCAAAAAAGTTTGCACCCTTGTTGAGCACTAATGCTCAACAACCTCATGAAACATGAAAAAAAACTCTGAGTGTGGGACCTTGAACATGTGAGGTCGAATCTTTGAAGAATGTTGGCTTCCTTTCCCACCAGGGTGCAGTGTTAGACCAACCCAACACTTGTAAAGCCTAATCTAATAATTGATAGTGGAAAAGGGAATAAGGAATTCTAAAAGGAAAATGAGAGGTGATGCACGTAGATTAAAATGTGTTTGTTTCCCTCACTTGTGAATGCACAAGACATCAATAAACCACCCAAAAGTACACACAAACCTCAATCTAACAACTATCTCCAAAGAAAACTAAAAGGTTAGAACCTAGCTAGATGTTGAGAGGGACTGAGAGATATCCATAGATAACACATACAAGCAAAATTTAACACAAATTGAAATCAAGAGAGAAAAGGAGAAAGATTATAGAAGAAATGGTGAATAACACACAATGTATTCAAGAATAGAGATAAGGTAAAATAGATAGTTTATTAACATAAGGGAAAGGAAATTACAGTTGCAAAAATCATAGAATTCTGTAAGAGAAAAGGGAAAAGAACCCCTATAATATGTTACAACTTTTATAGATCAAGCATAGATCAGATGGAACATTCCATTTGAAACCCTAAGCTTACTAGGGTTAGGTCATAGAGGAATGAGGATCATATCTAAATAATTGATCTAATGTTGCATGCCTAAATATATTGTGCATAGAATTGGGGAAGAAAAACAATACTCAAATTTGCAGTGAATCCCTGCACTAGGATGGCATATGATGTCTTTGTCAGGCCCAAAAGTATTTTGTAGGTAATAAATGTGCATGAGCAGCTGAGAGAAATGTCTGTAGTGGCCATGTAAAGTAATGACAATCATCCATTAGCCTCCTGAAGTGGTTGAAATCACATCCGATTTGGGTCGCCGAAGAAGTCAGAAACTGATTTTCAACCTATTAAGTTGGTAACCATTCTCGAGAACTAATTTGAATTTCAATGCTCACTTTAGGTTTAAATTAGGGCCACCCCATCATCCTCATGCACAACTAGTTGTCCGAGATTGCACCACAATAAACAAGCTGGCCCTACTAGCTCAACAAGCTTTACCACAATATTATAGTCAAGGATAAAACCTTCTCTTTAACCATTGTGATACAGCGATGTGGCTTTACCTTGATCATCACCAAGGTTACCATAATCTCATAGGGGGAAGAAAATATCATCCCCAAACTATCACAGCAGTGTAGTAACAAACCTTCACACCACCAAAATCTAATCACCATATCGCAGGGGTCAAGTGGTGGTTAGTCACAACTATTGTGACCCCAAGATAACATAGCTAATCTTTCCACTGTTCATCTATTGCAACACCGCAAAGGTCACCTCATGACTACTTCAGATGGTTGTAGTAGTGCGATAACATCCAATAGTCAACAACAATGGTCACTGCCATATTGCAAAGAGAACCTAGCAATCTCTTTTTAATGTAATGATATTGCGATGAATAACTAGTAGTTATCAAAAAATCATAGTCATGGGTCAATCTCTTGCTATCATTGTGTTGTCATTGATGTGAACTGGTATGGGATTACTACCACTAGTAGAGATATATGTGCAACACTATTATGAAGGAGTACAGGATGTGATATCTTGGATATCACCGTGTGCTGCAGAACACCAGTAAAGAAAGAAAAGGATGTCAATGGATAAGTGTTGTGTTGACAGTCTATGGTTACCAAGGATGGGCAAGCAGGAAGGGCAGGATGCTTGGATGGTGTTTGTGATGAAGAGACAGAATGTTACCTGAATCACATCAACATCGGAAGAGAAGATTGAATAGGTCACCAGTATGATGTGATGTTGCAGAAAAATAGGACTCCCACCGGATGAAGATGCAGTCATCATGAGAAACAATGATTGACAGTGAAGGTGCTCTCATCAGATCACATGTGCCTATTTGAAGAGATGTTGCACAAATAGAGAAGTCACATGAAGAGCATTGCAGGATGCAGAAGACAAGGTGTTACTCCACCAAGTAAGTGGAGATTATCTCCTATTATGAATTAAGGGAATGCCTTAAGTACATGAGATCAGGGTTATGCACTGGACCGACCGAGAAGGCATGATGAGATGCTAGTACAGGGAAAGTGTGAAGTGTTTGTCACCTTGACAAACCGGCTGAGGAATGAACATAATTGACTAGGGAGAAAGGAAAGGCTAAGAAGATGTAGTCAGAAGTAGAAAGACCTAATTGAGGATGGAGTCTTGTGAAGTTTGATGACATGGTGTCATCAAGAGTGGTAATTGGTATGTAATTCCACTAGTTATATAAGCAAGGTGCAGATGCAGAAGACTTCCCACTTGTGGGAATGAGAATACTTTAGATATACATGTCTGGAGACTAGTTTGGAAGTTCCACAGGTAGTTTAGTAGAGCACATTCATAAGGAGGTAACCAGTAGAATTGTTGAGACCGAAAGGATTAGCAAACCAATAGAGAAAAGGAACTGGTATAGTGTTTCGGTTGGTGATCCTGTCTAGACCGACTGAAAAAGTCAAGTTAATAGTTGGATGATGTGGATGCCACAAGGAGTCAAGGTGGCAAGCTTGCAAAGGTTGGTGAAGTGTTGTGTGGAGTTAGGTATCTTGACAGGTGTGGACTGAATGTGGATCTTGTGATTTGTGGATCGAGTCAGGAGCATGTGGCTCGAGGAAGAATGAACCACAGAGAAGAATCAGGGAGTTGTTGGTGCCTAAATCAAAGGAAGAAGATCAGACTGTAAGACAACCTCAAGAAGGAAACAATAGAGGCATTAATGGTGCTTAGATAGATACAGGTCGAGGTAGAGGATCATGTTTCCTATATTTGGAAAAGATGTATTAGAAGGTGCATCAATGGCAGAGATGAATAGATGGATGTCACGGAGATTACATAGAGCAAGTTCTGATTGGATTTGGTTTGCCTCGAGGATGGTGAGGAAACCCTAACCGCCCAAATTTTGAATTGGTTTTTGGTGGGAAGTATGGGCTATAAGTATGAAGGCCAAAGAGATTGTTTATTGCTACTGAAGAGAAGAATATTGTGCTATTGTGAAGTGGAAGACTTCTGCAAGTAAGGGGAAATCAACCAAGTGCTCAACGAGCATTTTTGAAGAGAGTGGGCATGAGAGAGAACCTAATTGAAGCATTCAACCTATTGGAGAGAAGAACCGGTAGTTCTCATACTGGTAGAACAAAAGTGAAGGAGGCTGCAGAGAAGGTAGATAGAGAACCGGTAGAGAATAGTGGGGAGGAGATTCAGTGAGAGTAGAACAGAAGAGAGATGAACTGGTAGGGCTTACCGGTAGAGAAGCAGTAGGTGAAGAGTAGCAGAAGAGTGAGTCAGTGTAGTAGAGAAAGTCTCTCACTGACAAAGTAAGATGTATGAAAAGGTTGCAAGATTCACTTGTAACAAGAAAAATAATTTTGTAATTGAAGTTATCTTTGTGTTCACTGAGTTGTAGCTCAGTGCAGGGGTTGTAGCTCC
Organism: Cryptomeria japonica; assembly: GCF_030272615.1. NCBI lineage: Eukaryota > Viridiplantae > Streptophyta > Pinopsida > Cupressales > Cupressaceae > Cryptomeria > Cryptomeria japonica. Next base: position 218,387,482 of record NC_081411.1, on the reverse strand, counting down.
TTTGGGTTGTAGCCCATAAAGTCAAAGGTTTGTGCTCCTTAGGTTGGTGCTCTAAATTCAGGGGTTGGTGCCCTCAACTTTGTAACTGTGTTTTCATTGTGAGGCTAGATTGGAGAAGTAGACTCTAGCAGCATTGCTCACCGAGGTTTTTCCCATCTTGGGTTTTCCTCATATATTCTAGTGTTATGTGATGTCCTCACTAACCGGTAATTCTGCATTGAGTTAAATATATCAACCAGTATGCTCACATAGGATTGATAAAGGGAAAAGATTTGAGAACCACTGATTCACCCCCTCCCCCTCTCAGTGGTGCATTGTGTCTAACATCTCTAGCTCCAACCACTGCGATACTACGATAAGGTAGTTATATTATTATAAGCACTTTGTCTGCTAGTACTGGGTAAAAGGGGTTGATAGAAGAATGAATAAGCCCTCCTCTAGCTAGTGGGCCTTAAGTGAAATGACTACCCCAACCGATCAATGCAGAAAAAGAATAAGGGCAAAAAATCTAAGGAAAGAAGCCTTAAAGGGTTTAGGTTTTAGGCCCTTGGGAAAGTAACAGGGTTTTAGCTAGTAGTTTATTTGAGACCACTTATATGCATGGCTAAGGGTGACACAAAAATGGTTAACATTTCTGGTGATTCAGAGGAGATGACAAACCTACTTGGCATATGATCAATAGCTTGGTAGAAACTGTAGTCACACAAATCTGTCCAGCTTAATTAAATAAATATTTGCTATTTATTTGATTAAAAATCCACTAGCCATCAGTTAATTAAATTAATATTTAATTAATTCATCCCCAAACATTCTTCTATTAATTAAACAAATTATTCAATTTATTTTAATTAATTCATTAAATCAAATTCCAATAAATTAAATGAATAAAATCTATTTATTTAATTAAAATCCCGCTTTTCCTCTTTTAAATAAATTAACATTTATTTAAATCATTTAAAACCCCCCCCCCACTTCCATTTTCCTACAAATGCAACTTGCACACATTTATTGAAATAAATGAATTTTTATTTTAATAAAATCCTATTTTCCCTCACCCACCAAATCCACTTGCAAATCTAATCCCCTTCTAGATTCTTCTAACCCCTTCCTAATTAGCCTAATCCATCCCCTAATTATTGTCACATTCCTAAGCAAAATGAAGTCACTTCTCAAAGACTCCAAAGTCTTTGAAAAGCATTTAATGCTTTGTGTGTTCAACAAATTAACCCCCAAAGTCTTCCAAGACCACTAATGGCTCTTACATGACCATTTATGGCTCTTACATAACCATTTATGGTTATTTCAAACTTGTCTCCCCAAACATTTATTGTTTTGACCATATTCATCCATTTCACATTTGCACAAGAATTTATCCATTGGATAAAAGATTTATTCTTTGAATAAAGAGTTTATTCATTCAACCAACCTTGACTTTAAACTCCCAAGGTCATGTCAAGCATTTAATGCTTATTCCCTCTCCTCTCAACCTATCTCACATTGACACTTGTCATCCTGGGATTGGGTTGAAAGCCCTCACATGGATTTGAAATCATTCAATCCTGACCCTTGTTGAGATTGCTCAATCTCAACCATCCATTGCTCCACTTTTCCTATAAATAGAGCCCATTTCTTCATAATCCAGATCCTGAAAACTTGTATTCATTTAACCTATAGGCATTTTAAGAGAGCATTTAGCATAGCAAACTCATGTATTGTCATTTTGGTTAAAATAAATCATTTTAGCATCAATAGCTTAAATATTAGCTTTTCATTTTACATTTAGAGCAATATTACAATCTCAATCCTCCATAAGCATCTATAGTGCAAAAAGCTGCTGAGAGCTACACTATTTTGGAACTTGGAGAGGAGAGGAACAAGGGAGAAAGAAACTAAGAGCATGTTAGGAGGTATTTTGAGATGCCTCATCATATTTGCTTCTTTAGTTAAATATGCTTTCATGTTTTTAGTGTCTCTCTTGATATGCCTGTTTAGATTAGTTTTTGATTGACTAACACTAACGATTTTCTAGTTTCTTGTGTTGTTTATCATTGACTAACCTTGTCCATTTAGGAGGGCATCATTTGGTGAACCTGACGTGAATCGAACCACCAAAAATATCATTTTTAGCAAACTAACATGTCTGAATGTTGAAAGTGTCACACAGGTTACGCATTGGCACCATTGAACATGTTCTAGCGCTACCGACACTTATATTTTTAGCACTGTTTTTCTTACAATAGCGCTATTGTAAAAATTTCAGCGCTTTTGAACCTATTTTGGTGCTTTTGTAGTTCTTTTGGCACTATTGATAATATTTCAGCGCTTTTGCCTCTCTGTCTATTCCATTCTTTCAGTACTTTTGTGTTAAATAGTGCCTCTGTTCCAAACACAGACTAGCGCTATTGTAACAGAATGTCGTAAAAATCATCTTGTAACCAAAATCAGAATTTAGGCTTGTGTAAGCCCACACTAACATTTGATCATTGACTGTGTGCAGGTTCTAATCTTTTTTTTGTGCAAGGGAAGGAGTTAGTTTAGATGCTTTAAGTTTTTTTTTTTTTACTTTCTTTCAAGAAAAGTTGGTTAAAAAGAATCCATTCTCCCTTCTTGTACAAGTTAAAATAAACCTCACATTTTATTTTGGAGTGCATAAAATGAACCTCAAACTTGTTTTTGGTGCTTAAAAGAAAATTCATATTTCTTTATTGCAAGGTAAAAAGAACAACAACTTCAAATTTGCTTTCATTGCAAGTTAGGACTAATTTTCTTTTGGTTCTTAAATTCCACAAACAAATTTGATTTCCTTGCATCAAACTAAAAGATTTACAATCCACACTTCAAATTTTGGTGCACATAAAATACACAATCCATTTGTTTTTATTTTTGCAAAGCAAATTTTACTTCAAGCAAATGTGTTTTTCATTAAGTTGACCAGGATTTTCAAATTCTAGATTACACAACACATTGCTTTTGAAGTTAAAAAGAACACCATGGCTGTTGGAGCAACATCTCCAAATAGTTATATCACATTGCGATGATGGATTAAAAAGAACAAGTGTCTTTCATACTTGGCACACTTGTGCAAAAAGTCAGTCGAGTGGTCCTACCTGTAACACACACTATCCTCTCCCTTGGCTTTCGTGGTCCTAGGTGCAAGAGAAAAGTGTTAGTAAGACTCAAATTTTATCTTTTTAAGAGAGGCCTACCAAGGGATCGATACTCTTGGGAATGACCTCAAGTGGTAAATCCTTCGAGCCGCTATAGAAATCAGGTGAGAGCAAAAGTTGTAGCCTTGGGTATAGCTGTTCCTACAGTGTAACTGGTTGAAAGGACAAATGGGCCCCACCACCAGTTACAAAGCTCTTAAGTGAGTCATTGCAGAATGAACTTATGTCAAAAAACATCGAACATGACTAAACACCTTTAAGTAGTAGCCCACCCGTTCTATTGATTGAGGATATTTGCGATATAATTTAGTGCAAGAGCATAGATGGTTTTGCTCCCAAGATACTCACCATACATATTTCCTTGAGTAGAAACATAGCTTTTTGAAAAGTCACTTGTGACTTGATAAAAGTGGTGACTCCCCCATCATAGGGATCATCTATTTGTTATGCTCGTGCAAGACTTAGTATATCACATCCTTGCCACAGCGGGATTCATAAGGTATGCAGTACCAAAGTCGAAGAAATATCAAGATGTGGGCTAAATTTATCACAACTGGCCATTTGACCTTAGGGATAAAAAGTGTTTGAAGTGTGTTCGTTTTAAAGACCAAGTGCAAATTGAGCCGACTTCAGGCTTTGGAAATACACCTTAAAATACATCTAAAGGAAGGGTCATATACAAGTCCAAGGATTGGGTTGATCTAGACCCATACTCATTTGTGCCTTTTAGGCAACATTCTTCTGTTTGTGTGCTTGCTTTGTTTTCTTGTCAAAGAAAAATCAGAAAATCAATCCCAAAAACAAAGTATTCATCCAACATTTCTCAAAAAACAACCAAAACACATAAAAAAAAAAGTGCAAACAATGAAGACTCAAATTTTATGACCATTCTTCACATCTTGTGAAAGAAGAAGCATCCTCAGAATATCGACTTGGAAAGAAGACCATTGAGCTCAAAGGCTTTGATCAAAAGGAGGAAATTCTTCTATATAAATAGACAAATCTTTATCTCACATAGAGTCTTTCTGCGTCACATGCGTCTCTACCTTCAAGGAAAAACAAACGAATTTGATTCCGAATCATTGAACCGTAGAGTTTTTATGCAATATAGAGCTCTGAGTTATCACAAAAACCAAGGAGTAAAGATTAATCCCAACTTTTTCCCAAATGTCTGTATCACATACAACATAGCTTGAGAAATACCACCAACACCCGAAAGGGAAGAGATAGAGTTTGTCCCATTTGTGACACAAAGTTTTTATTGAAGTTGAAAACATTTTCATCCATCATCTTACTCATACATCATCATTTCATTATCAATCCGTTCCAACTCTCAAAACATTAAGAGGTTCTTGTCCCAAGATTCCTTTTAGATATTGCTTGCATCAAACACATCACATCACTTTTTAGATTATTTCTACATCTAGGATAAGCTCATCCTAAGAGACACATCTACGCAGGTTAAAACTAGTTCATGAGTGAATCCTCTCATTACTAGGTAGTTCAATCTATAACACATCTCAGATTGTTCTACACCTTATCACATCAAAACTTATCAAACAAGCAAGCAATTCAAAGAAGGAATTTCGGTTACATCTACCTTAAAAGTGCTAGAGATCTACATGCAACACAAATCACCAACCATCAATCTTTCATTTCATCAAACAACTCATCATCATCTTCAATCAACTTCAACAAAAGCTTGCAAGCAAAATGGCTTAAACCCGATCACAGTCAAGGCAATGAGAAATAGAAATAGAAGAAGAAGAAGAGGAAAATCTCAATGAATTTCAAGAAGCACTTGGAGGAAATGTGAATGACGAAAACCCAAGTATTCCTACTCCTGCAACAATAGAAAGGGCCCAGCATAACCCTCTCTTTAACAGACTATTTGATGAAATACTCAGGAGCAATGCAGATGCTCACTTCTTAAAGCTCACTCAAGAAGGAGCAAAACTCCCCCCTGACTTTGATCTTGCCCAATTAAGACAAGCATCAGAAAGACAAAGTCACCATGAAGAGGAAAGAGGTAGAGATCCCATCAGATATAACATTCCTTGAGGTAACCCACCACCTCCTCCTCCAAATGAAATAGAGATGTTGCGGCAACAAGTCGAGAATCTCGCCCAACAGCTTCATAGTGGTGTTAAGACCAATCAATTCTCACTCAACGACATTTGTCCCTATCCTTTTGATAGGAATCTTTATATGCCACCCTTTCCACGAGGATTTGAAACACCCAAATTTTAAAAATATAGAGGAAAGAGGGATCCCCGTGATCATGTTCGAGAATTTCATTCTGCTTGTCTTGAAGTGGCATATTAAGACACATACCTAATGCACCTTTTCCCCCAAAGCTTGGGAGGAACAACCACATCATGGTTTTCCCGACTACTAGGTGGCATTAGAACATTTGAGGAACTCATCCAGAAGTTCCTAGCTCATTACTCTCATAACATTGAACGCGACATCACCATGGCTGATCTGTGCAACACCAAAAAAAAACTAGGTGAACTATTCTTAGTATTACTGCAACAATGGCGCCAAATGTCTAGCAGATGTTCTCTTCAGTTACCTGAACGAGAACTAGTGGAAATATTCATTTCCAACTTAAACGAAGAAATGGAATTTCACTTGGATGTCAAAGACATGGACTCTTTTAATGATATGATAACCAAGGGTTTGAAATGTGAACGGGCACTCATCAAGAAAGGACTCATCAAAATCTTTAATGAACCAAAAGATGGTCCTTGCCCACACTTCAATAGTGATAAACCGAGCTTTTGGAACAAAAACAAGAATATCATCAACGATGGGGTTGTGGATGCCCGGACTATCCAAAATGCACAACCTGTGGTTCGGTTTGCAGGACAAAATCCTCCACCTCAGAATAACACAAATGTTCCTTTTAATCAAGGTCGCATCACATCTCATGATGAACCAAGACCTCGTTAGCAAAAATAGAAACGAACATACACTCCCTTAGAGGAACCTATTGAAATAGTATTGCGACAACTCATTTCTCAAAATTTGGTCACTCTACCTAAACTATCAAACTATGAGCCTCAGGTCAAACTGGCATGGTGGAGAGATACTGAACACTGTGAATTCCATCAAGGAAGAGGACACAAGACAAGTAATTGTCACCGATTGAAAGATCTCATCCAAGATCTTATTGATCGAGGAGAAATTGAAATTGAAGGACATGACCCAAAAACAACAAATAATGATCATTTGATGTTCAAAAATCCACTTCCATCACAAGATCAAAGGGGTCCTTCCACTTCTAGGTGAGGCACTGATACCACTGATTATACACAAGCTGCGTATAATTACACTATAAATCATCTGTATGATGCCAATGAACAAGTTGCAACTATAACCTTCAAAAATCCCAACTCAAATTGCAATGTTGTTACATGTCGTCGCAAGGTCACCATCAAAGCAGCTCCACAAAGTACCACCTCCATCCCAAAGTAGTACAATCTTATGGAACAATTAGACAAAACCCGTGCGCTTATATCCATTTTAGAGCTATTGCGCCTATCACCATCTCATAAAACTATCTTGGATCAAGCACTCCAAGAGGCGTCAGTCCCTGCAAACCTGAATACAGACCAATTTCAAGCCATGGTTGGAAGTCTAGAGTCATCACCTTGTCTCACTTTTTCCGAAAGTGACAACTTTTCCTTCCAGCAACCTCATAACGCCTCACTCCACATCGAAGGATTTATTAACTAGCATAGGATCAAGTGAGTCTTGATCGATAATGGAGCAGGCCTGAACATTTGTACACTATAGTTGGTCACAACATTGGGATATGCGATAGAATCAGTGGATCCTCGTAAGAAGATCACAATCAAAGCCTATGATGATGCAGAGTGTTCATCCAAAGGAGCTATGGTACTACCAATCCACGTGGGCCCTGTGGTAAAGCACATCATCTGTCAGGTTCTGGACCTTCCTCTACCATACAATCTATTGTTAGGGAGACCTTGGATACATGCCATGCAAGCAGTTCCATCTACCTACCATCAATGTATCAAGTTCCCACATAACGGTGTAGAGATCACAATCCTGGGCGATGCAAATCCCTTTACATTTTGCCATAATATCAGTCATCAACCAGAGATTACTATTCCCTAATAATAGAGAAGCCATTTCCTCCACATCATATATAAGTCTAGCCTCTCTTGCTAGTTCAAACACCACTATACCAAAGCAAGAAAAGCTTAAGATGAAAGTAGCAGAGGAAGGTCCTGGGGAATACAACTTGAGTCAACTCTTTTGTGTGGGACAAACGCCCACTTCTCCTCGAACACATGGTAAACCATAGCAGTTACTTTAGCAACCACTAATCACGCCAGCATGTGCTTTGATGCCTTTCATCCTTGGAAAGAGTCAAGAGGAAGAAACCCAAGATGAGGACCTAGCAGAATGGATCTATAAAGATCCCATCACCACTGATATACCACAAGTTAAACTTCCTACGGATCAGTATGGAAAAGGTCTCCTCATTATGCAAAGAATGGGGTATGATGGTCAGAGTGCTTTGGGATATTGCAAACAAGGATGACATGAACCTCTGCTACCAGAATTAAAGCCCAAAGGTAATACAGGCCTAGGCTTTGAGAAAGAAATATTTTCTAAACTCAGATTCAAAGGAAAACCGAGCAAACCATTATGTCAGCCTACTGCAAAAAGGACACCTTTCATTATCAAAGCAGCATCAAGCACCATCACAACTGCTCCACCGAGGCTCACAAACCCAACGCAACCATCACCAATGCCATTCATTCGACCAAGCAAACCAGTAATCCCATCAATAACACCAGTAGCAGCAATAACTGTATCAGAACCCGCAGCAGCATCTATGGCACCAACCATTCCAGCAAAAGTAACTGAGTCAATATTACCGATACTCCCTGTACCAGATTCTTTAAACCCCATCAACCTTCCTGCAGCACCGATCACTACAAAGGTACATCAACCAATCACACCTGTAGTATTTAACTCAAAGGACATCCCAGTATGGTATAGTAATCAGATGCTGGAAAGTGACTTAGAGAATGACTCACATGAATGAGAATTTGATTTTGTACAACTTAACACTTCAGATGAGGAAGACACATCACCACTTCCGCCACACAAAGACATCCCTGTTTACAGAGAAGCACAGATAAAGACCACTTGGGTTCCTGAACTGGAAACATCTTCCACAGACCCTACGTCTCATCCTATGCCTGATTCTGATAGGGAGAGTACCATCAATGACCTTCACCATAATGTCTTGACCCTCACTGATACATCTAACACACTTAACCTAATCGATGAAGTAATGCCTATTATCCACCCTGAACTCATCGAATGGAACCAACAAAATCCCCCATGTCTTGAGTTCTTCCAAAATGATGAGGCCATCATTGACTTTTTGGAATTAAGGGATAACCTAGCTGGATTCGCCATTGAACTTAATAGCGCAGCATACTTCGGGGTGGATGCCAAACCTTTCAGCTGCAAAAATATAACAATAAAACATGGATCTTCCTGTGAAAACCACACTGTGGGACTGTTTGATCCCACAAAAGTAAAAAGAAAGAGTGTATCCAATGGTGAAAACCTCTCTGAGGTGCTTGAGGATGAAGGGTTTGACATTCTCCCTACTAGTATACAACAGGAACGATCAACGATTCTAGTCGAGGAAACCAAAGAATACAATGTGGGGACTCCTGAAAATCCTCATCTCATACATTTGGCATCTCTTCTCACTCCAGAGGAATAGCCTAAATTTATAGAGTTCTTCCAGAAGCGTCAGATCAACTTTGCATGGTCATATGCAGACATGCCTGGGCTTGATCCTGATTTAGTCATGCATCACCTCACTGTAGCAGAAGGAGCCAAACCTGTCAAGTAGAAGCTTCGTAAGATGCATCCCTAGATTGCAGTGCTAGTCAAAACAGAACTCAAGAAACTCCTAGATGTTGGTTTCATTAGGCCAATTGACTATGCAGAATGGATCTCCAACATTGTGCCTATCAACAAACCCAAAGGGGGCATCTGCATTTGTACTGACTTCAGAGATCTGAATAAGGCCTGTCCTAAGGATGACTTCCCCCTTCCAAATATCGACATCATAGTGGATCTGACAGCAGGACATGCCATGCTTTCACTCATGGATGGCTTTTCAGGATACAATCAAATAAAGATCGCACCAGAAGATCAACATAAGATAGCCTTCACATGTCCATGGGGCACATATTGCTGGAATGTAATGCCTTTTGGTCTAAAGAATGCAGGAGCAACCTATCAAAGAGTAATGACCACCATCCTCCATGACATGATGCATACCATGATGGAAGATTATGTTGATGACTTACTAGCAAAATCACTCACTAGAGAAGGGCATCTCCACATCTTAGATAAAATCTTTGATAAACTGGAACAATACCATGTTTGACTCAACCCAAAGAAATGTGTCTTTGGAGTGACCTTCAGGAAGCTTCTAGGATACATTGTCTCAAGCAAAGGTATTGAGGTCGATCCAGTAAAGGTAAAGGCTATCATGGACATGCCACCACCAAAGAATATTAATCAGCTAAGGACATTGCAAGGGTGGCTTCAATCCATCCGAAGATTCATTGCACAATTGGCTGATAAGTGTCACCCATTCACACACCTGCTACACAAGAACATCTGCTTTTAGTGGGATGGCCGATGCTAACAAGCATTTCGGATGCTTAAAGACTATCTCATGAATCCACCATTGCTACTGCCACCAGATCCAAGTTGACCATTGTTACTATATATCTCAGTAACAAGTACAGCATTGGGTGTATTACTGGAACAACATAATACAGAAGGAAAAGAGTGTGCTGTTTACTACATCTCTCGTACACTGGTGGGCTATGAACTCAATTACACACCTATTGAGCGAGCTTGCCTAGCAGTAATCCTGGCAGCTACTAAACTGAGGCACTATCTGTTAACGCATAAAGTACAACTCATTGCAAAAATTGATCCACTCAAGTATTTACTCAGCAAAGCAACATTGACAGGCCGCTTGGCCAAATGGGTGATGATTCTAAGTGAATTTGACATTGAGTACGTGGATTGTAAAGCTATCAAAGGTCAAGTTATTGCAGATCAGTTGGCCGATGCACCACTCATAGGCGATCATCCTCTCATTTCCAATTTTCTAGATGAAGAGATATTCATGATCACAATAGCACAACCATGGAAACTATATTTTGATGGTTCATACACTAGGCATGGCTCGGGGGCAGGCATTCTGTTTATCACACCTCAAGGTGATAGCATCCCAAAGTCTTACAGGCTCACATTTCCGTGCACCAACAACATAGCAGAGTATGAGGCCTTGATCACATGACTCAAGCTAGCCGTACAATGGAAATTACAAGAACTACAAGTATATGGTGACTCCCAACTAGTCATTCGACAAGCAACTGATGAATATTAGACCAAGGATGATAAACTCATGCCATATAAGCAAATGGTGGACACTCTAAAGACATCATTTATTACTATCACTTTTGAGCAGATACCAAGAGATCAGAATCGAGCTGCTGATGCTATGGCTACTATCGCATCTCTCCTAGATCTTCCATAGAATTCTACACGCTACGAGTTCTTGGTAGAACAGCTTTGGATTCCCACTTATGATATCCCCGAATCAAAATGATATGTCGCCTTGTCAGTTCTGAATCCCCATGGTACGGTGAATTCTACACCTATCTCCATGATCACACCCTTCCTTCCAACCAATCAAATAACCAACGTAAAACCTTCATTTTCCAAACTGCTCGATATACCATTATTGCTGAAACCCTATACCGACGTAGTCTTGATGGTACTCTCCTTCGATGTTTGGAACAGGATGAGATAACAAAGGCCTTAGAAGAGGTACGTGAAGGAATATGTGGAACTCATGCAAGTGGTCCTTCACTAGCCAAGAAACTCATGCGAACTGGATACTATTGGCCATCTATGGAAAAAGACTCCTACTACTTTGTCAGGAAGTGCAAGAAGTGTCAAGTTCATGGTGACCTGATACATGCACTAGCCCAGGAACTACAACCAATCACAACATCATGGCCTTTCTGTCAATGGGGTCTTGACCTTGTGGGTAAAATTCATCCATCTTCATCTAACGACCATAAATTCATTATTACCGCCACCGAATATTTCACAAAGTGGATCGAAGCTATTCCACTTACCCAAGTCACCGACAAGCAGATCGCCTCGTTCATCCTCAACAACATCATCTGCCGGTATGGTGTGCCCATGTCCATCATCACAGATAACAGTCTTCTTTTCAAAAATCAAGATGTCCATGAACTTTGTGAGAAATTTCATATCCAACACCGCTTTTCCACTCCCTACTACCCACAAGGCAATGGTCAGGTCGAAGCGTCCAATAAAAACATATTGAGGATCCTAAAGAAGACAGTCAATGATGTCGGCCGCGATTGGCATGTTCAACTGAATCCAGCACTATGGGCATATAGAACTAGCATTCAAACCCCTACAGGCGCAACTCCCTACTCATTGGTCTATGGCACCGAAGCTATCTTACCTATTGAGGTAGAGATACCATCACTACGGGTTTCCTTGCACATTATCATCGACGATGAAGCATACATAGTCTCACGTCTTCAGGACTTAGAGTTACTTGATGAGAAGCGACAAGCTACATACAATCATCTCAAAGCCTATCAGCAGCGCATGAGCAGAAGCTACAATCACCGAGTTAGACCTCGTACATTTGAGGTAGGTGATCTTGTTCTACAAGAGAATCCTTGCAACCAACCAAACAAAGAACATCAGGGCAAGTTTGAATCAAACTGGCTGGGCCCATATGTTGTCACTGCTGTATTTGGGTCCGGGGCATATCAGTTGGCTACATCAGAAGGAGAACCACTTGCAGATCCAATCAACAGCATGCATCTCAAATGGTTTTATACCTAAGTGGCACAAAGCATTAGGCTCCCCTGCATACCATAAAATACCAAAAACATTCAGGAAAATGTCCTGAAGAAATACAAAAACATTAAAAAAATAAAATAAAGAAAAATCATGCATCCAAATGGTGAACAACCACTCCGGTGGCACCTTGGGTAGGTGCGATGGTGAAACCCTGGCAAACAGGCGCCACTCATAAAGACAATGGCTCCAGTATCTTTCAGGCTCATTGCGATCACATTCATACATACACACATCCATCCATCTAACCATGGCTTGTTATTTGATATGTAATCAAAGAAAGTACTTCATGCCTCTGGCATCCCACTTTTTCATAAATCATGTCCAACTTGGGGGCAATGCCCTTACAATCGAGATGATGGAAGTGGATTCTACATTACTAGTGATTCATTGGCAAAAACATTCAAAAATGTCTCACAAAATCCAAAAACATTCAAACGTCTCACAAAATACCAAAAACATTCAAAAAACAATACAAAGTCCAAAAACATAGAAAAACCATCAAAAATCAAACAAAAACATGGCAACACTTTGTACATATTCATTCGCATAGATGCAAAACAAACATTGACACAATACTCACACAATGACCACTTATCAATTAACCAAACAATCAACATCAACAATCAAACTGTCTTCAACAAGGATGCATCCTTCCTTATCAAAACAAAGACAAAAATGATGTTTTCTTTGACAAGAAAATTATGTTAAGCTATCAAATACTTGATTGATTTGTGAGTACAATCATTTGTTTATCTGTATTGGGATCTTTCAGCATTTTTTTGTATCAATTGCACATTATTTCTGATGAAGTACTGGGGCATGTCCTAATGGTGTCTATGTGGGAAGTTCACCAGGCTACGTGATCTTATGCTAAATGCAGTCATAGATCACTATGGCTTGCTGACTACAGCGTATACCTCAACCATATGAGCATGAACCATTACCAAGGATCCTTATTCTTTATTCTTTATGTATATACTGTTTGTTTGCAGGTACAATGCTCATCCTTTGGTTCCTCCCCCATCCAAATTGGATAAAGATTTTATTTCTTAGTACGGTATGCACTTATCTCAGGATATGATTAGCCTAAGATCAAGGAGGACGATCCAAGTCATGCATGAAAGGAGATAATCCTTGTCTGTTCTGCAAGCAATACTCTAGTCGACTTGACCCTTATATCAAGTCGTTTGTATTAACTTGCTATATAAAATCCATGTAAGGAATACTCAGGTCATCTTGAATCATTATGTCAAGATGCTTGTATTCTCTTCCAACATTTTAAAGCTCAATGATGAAAATAGAGCACTATGGATTGTCATTCCATCTCATCTGTGTATATATTGCATTCCGTTGCATATCACCCATCCATTCACTCATTCATATGTATGATTTACATGCAAAAGTGACCAATAAAGTTGGTCTTGGATACAAATCACGACCGAGTACTCTGATACATCATCAATGCATCATGCAAAGTCTTAAAATCCTTGCATTTCTCATGGTCATATCATCATCGCATTTAGGTGCATCTTGCATTAAGTCCATTCATGTCATTTTTAACTTAATATTGCATATAGTTCATGTGTGACATTAGTTTTCATTATCCATTTGCATCATTGCATCAATCATAATTAGATTCGTTCGTGGGATCAAAATTGTCTTTGATTGTTTTAAATCATTTGCTAGACATTCATTTAGTGTCAATTATCCATCATCATTTCAAATATCCTTTATCTTTTATCATTACATACATTCATTTATAGTAAAAAGATGCATTCATTCATCCATTATTAAGTATCTTATTATGCTCATTCTAGGATTCATTTGACATTGCATTCATTATCCTCCTTTTTAAATTGCATTAAGGTGCAATTATTAAAGCCATAAGTTATAGTATCATCACATTATCATTTTTACTTAAACATATTTAAAACATTTAGAATCATAAATCCATTTGTTTTTCAAACCATTGGTCCATACCATTACATATATCCATTATACATATACATTCATTTAGGCATTATCATATAACCATTTGTACTTTACATTTTGTTTATCCCTATTACATTCATCTAAAAACATCTAGATGCCTATCCATACATAAAATCAATCATTCAACCATTACATTAACATCATCGCATAAATTATCTCATCATTATCATTACATAGGAAACACCAAAATTCTGTTCATGAATCATCATAAGCATATATCATCATCATGGCATTACATACATAAAGCATTACATCAAAAATAAAAAACAAATCATACATATATAAACCTGCATTCATATGTTAGTGTCCCACATCATAAATCATCATAAAAACATGCATATAAGAAACATCTCATCAAATGCATACATGTACACATATCCATCTAAGCAATAAACTCATCATCCTACATAAACATCCATAAAAATCAAATGCATATCATCACAATATGGGATCTTCTCATATATATCATATCATATATCAGAGTACAATGAAGTCTACAAAATCGGCTACCAAGAGCCCTCCAAGATACAGTCCAACAAATAAACAATGATACAATACATATATGCAAAAATGCTCTCTCAAATGCCACTCTGGCTAGATGTTGTACCACCACCACCATCGCCACCTGCTCTCCCACTGGTGCCTACACCACCTGATCCATCTCTCCAAGGAGACCTCATCGAACCCCCACTCCCTCCTGCATCCCCTGATCACTCTCGCCGTAGAGCACCCATCACACCCCCACTGCTCTGCGCCCTCTGCAATCGCTCTGATCTGGTCTATCGCATCTAAGAATAGCTGAGAGCTCGCTGGCTAACTGGCACAACCTGCTCATACAAACCCCGCCAGTACTCTATCTCTGCCTGTGCTTGTCGCATCTCCCTCATCACCTCCCCTATAGGACCCTGTGCCCCTACTCCAACCTGAACTCTCTCCTGCAGCTCAGCCAATCTCTCCACTGCACTATCCCTCTCCCGCAGCACCACTGCTAGCTCTGACTCCCATGCAAATAGCTGCACATCCCTAGCTGCCACCTCCTCCTCCAAATCCTCTATCCGGGTCTGCAAACGTACTATCATGTGATCCCACAGATCTCTAGTGGCTCCCTCCCTGGTGTCCATCGCCGCCTCACTTGTACCACCCTCTCCAATAGTCCCCTCCCTTCTGTCCATCGGGATCTCTCTCTCCATCCGCCTCCCACTCAGCTACACCCCTCCCTGTATCAATGGTCCCTGTGATATCTGTAGAGGCAGTCCACATCTCCCTCTCCGCTGACTCCGCAACCCCAACCCACCTCCTCCTCCTCCTCCACCTCCTCCACCTCCTCCTCCTCCATCTCCTCCACCTACCTTGGGTCCTTGACCTCCTGCTCTCCTCCATCTTCGTCCTCTCTCATCCTCAAAATCTGGGATCAGCTAGGCTGGATCCGATATCCATAGGATTGGGTGCGCTGCCCGGTACTGCGTGTACTCATTTGTCACACCTGCATCCACGATCCTCAGTCATATATCTCATGGTCTCGCCTACAAGGTCCGAAACTCTGCTAGTGCTTGATCATATGGTAGCACTGGACCCCATGCATACCTCTCTCTAATAACCCGAGCATACTCTCCTGATTTGCTGGGCAGTCCCTGCTGCCGTCAAAACTGTCTCAGCACTCTCCCAGGCACCTGTCTCTCTACATGGTATGTGGTCCTCCCAATGAGGAATCGAGTCATAAAAACATATGGCAGTGCCTCTGCATCATCATCCCATAGCTCACACTCCAAGTATGGTCGCCATATAACTGCATCTAGATCATCCAGTGCCCGCCGCCACCACTCTAACTTCCCCAGGTGGGGCTGACTCATCATACCGCTATACATGAACATGTATGGCTGGTCTACTACCCAGAATCTCAGACTCATCAGTCGAGTCACTGGTAGGTGCTCCCAAGCCCAAATATGTAGCAGCATCATGCCCACTGCTAAGGACCCCCTCTCCCAATACACCACCTCATGGAGCTCCTGGTACATATGCACCAGCACGCGTGACCCCCACGCAAATCGGGTCCCCTCAGTAACCATCATCTCGATCACCTATCCCCACCCCACGGCCAACCCATGTGATCGCCTGTCTGGACAGAGTAGTCCTCCTATGATACCTGCTAAAACTGCTAGCAGAGGCTCATATAATGCCGCTATCTCCTCCCATGCAATCGAGCCATCATCAATGAAAACATCCTCATCAAAAATCTTCTGAACTGCAAGAGTCCCCCAGGATCTATCATATGTGACCAGCTCCCCTCGAATCGGAATCTGTAGGATGTGCCACACATCCTCCAGGGTCACTATCATCTCCCCCTGTGCCAAATGGAAGGTGCACGTCTCGCTATGCCACCGCTCTGCTAGTGCTGTGATCAAACCATGATTCATATGAATCACGGGCATGTGCATCACCTCATATAGTCCCATCGAGGCAATGCAATTGATTTCTACCTTTGTCAATCGATCCCGCAACTCCTATGTCGCAGGATGGCACTCGCGTAACTACAACACGTGTAGCTCCTCCTGCACATGGACATTCATCAATCACCATCAGTTGTTTTGTTTTCAAACTTTCTCAAGTTTAAACCTAGACTATCATCAGATACTTTGATCAAGTATCTTCGAGTCTCAACAGGTAAGCAATCATGGCCACCTAGACTTCAACAGACATTTATTCTAACAAATGACCTAAGTCTCATCAGACTACTATGGTTCAAAATAACTCCCACTCCACATCACCATCCACCCATCATTGGCATCAGGAGATTCTCTTCATCCAAACTGGGCTATATCTTTATCCTAATGCAAAAGCACTACTTTACCATCAAACGCGCTAGTTTCCCAACAATAGCGTTATAACCCTGACAAAAGTGCTCAATCAGCTATCCGATAGCGCTAAACCTACAAATGCGCTCAAACAACTATGCAGTAGCACTAATAAAGATTAATAGCATTCAAACAAGCCTTCAATAGCGCTTATTAATCAATAGCGCCTAAACTTGCCTACAATACCGCTAAAGAAAATCAAAAGCACTCAAACAAAGGGACAATAGCGCCATTGAGGCACAATAGCACTAGTTAATGGATCAAAAGTGCTACAACCGTAGTTCTAGTGCTCTTGCTCTGACCTGACTTGGACTCAGCTAAAAACACATCAAAAAAGCCTAAAAATTAAAAATTCACATTTGTGTACCGCTGGTCCGTAGTCATCTGGGCGCTGGAACCATCAGACTCACTCAAATTTGTGCTCGGCTATCGGTATCGGCATCCTAACTGCTGCTCGCTCCTCCAAATGTCCCTATCAGAGCTCTGCTTTCACACTGGTCGCAGTCACAAATGATCCTATTTTCACCCCTTTCACCCCATTTATACCCTTTGCCATCACCGTAACTTCCACCCGCTCACTGCCAT
This sequence comes from Cryptomeria japonica, assembly GCF_030272615.1. Lineage (NCBI taxonomy): Eukaryota > Viridiplantae > Streptophyta > Pinopsida > Cupressales > Cupressaceae > Cryptomeria > Cryptomeria japonica. The sequence goes on along the minus strand of NC_081411.1, from coordinate 218,369,883 downwards.
GGTCCCCGTGAACTTCCCAAGGCCCCCATTTCTCCATTTTTTCCCCGTTTTCTTCTATTTTTCACCCGTATGGCTAACTTCTTTTCTTCTAACACCCTGCCAATTTTCATTCTTTTTCGAGAGATCGCCCGATTTTTTGAAATTTTTCGGCCCATCTCTCAAGGGGCTATACCACCCATTAAATTTACATTTTATGGGGCATTTCTTCACACCAATTTTTCTTTCTTTGAAATGTCGCGATAAACTGCACCATCTCAAAGAGGGGCAAATGTAGTCACACAAATCTGTCTAGCTTAATTAAATAAATATTCGTTATTTATTTGATTAAAAATCCACTAGCCATCAGTTAATTAAATTAATATTTAATTAATTCATCCCCAAACATTCTTCTATTAATTAAATAAATTATTCAATTTATTTTAATTAATTCATTAAATCAAATTCCAATCAATTAAATGAATAAAATCTATTTATTTAATTAAAATCCCCATTTTCCTCTTTTAAATAAATTAACATTTATTTAAATCATTTAAAAAACCCCCCCCACTTGCATTTTCCTACAAATGAAACTTGCACACATTTATTGAAATAAATGAATTTTTATTTTAATAAAATCCTATTTTCCTTCACCCACCAAATCCACTTGCAAATCTAATCCCCTTCTAGATTCTTCTAACCCCTTTCTAATTAGCCTAATCCATCCCCTAATTATTGTCACATTCCTAAGCAAAATGAAGTCACTTCTCAAAGACTCCAAAGTCTTTGAAAAACATTTAATGCTTTGTGTGTTCAACAAATTAACCCCCAAAGTCTTCCAAGACCACTAATGGCTCTTACATGACCATTTATGGCTCTTACATAACCATTTATGGTTATTTCAAACTTGTCTCCCCAAACATTTATTGTTTTGACCATATTCATCCATTTGACATTTGCACAAGAATTTATCCATTGGATAAAAGCTTTATTCTTTGAATAAAGAGTTTATTCATTCAACCAACCTTGACTTTAAACTCCCAAGGTCATGTCAAGCATTTAATGCTTATTCCCTCTCCTCTCAACCTATCTCACATTGACACTTGTCATCCTGGGATTGGGTTGAAAGCCCTCACATGGATTTGAAATCATTCAATCCTGACCCTTGTTGAGATTGCTCAATCTCAACCATCCATTGCTCCACTTTTCCTATAAATAGAGCCCATTTCTTCATAATCCAGATCCTGAAAACTTGTATGCATTTAACCTATAGGCATTTTAAGAGAGCATTTAGCATAGCAAACTCATGTATTGTCATTTTGGTTAAAATAAATCATTTTAGCATCAATAGCTTAAATATTAGCTTTTCATTTTACATTTAGAGCAATATTACAATCTCAATCCTCCATAAGCATCTATAGTGCAAAAAGCTGCTGAGAGCTACACTATTTTGGAACTTGGAGAGGAGAGGAACAAGGGAGAAAGAAGCTAAGAGCATGTTAGGAGGTATTTTGAGATGCCTCATCATATTTGCTTCTTTAGTTAAATATGCTTTCATGTTTTTAGTGTCTCTCTCGATATGCCTGTTTAGATTAGTTTTTGATTGACTAACACTAATGATTTTTTGGTTTCTTATGTTGTTTATCATTGACTAACCTTGTCCATTTAGGAAGGCATCAGAAACCATTGGGCATAGATTCAAGACAGCAACAAAATGAAAAACCTCTACCTCCACAACCTACAAAAAATCAGAACTCTGCTATTGCAGGGGAGAATATATTATGCTCATGGAATTTTTTGAAAGCTAAAAGCTAACTAATATTTATATGGGCCAAAAATCACCTCAAAAATGAGCCTTAAGGTGGATGCCATTGACTTCAATGGGGAGGGCATCACCGCTAAGTCTAGATAGATGGAATGAATTGACCTCCTTGTAGCTAGTGATGACATCTGGGTGAATCTAAATGTCATGAAATTTGGAGTGCCTACCTAGCTTGGCTTAGTCAAAATCTCACTTTAGGACAATATCACCAACCTTGAAGGTCCTATCAGTGGATTTTTTGTTAAAATTCCTTTGGCCTATCCCTGATGACTATTGAGGGTCTGCATGGCCCTACTCTTGATTTCTTCTAGCTCCATCAACTCTGCAAATCTGACTGTCATGACATCATTTTTCCTAGCTTTTACTGGTGTGCCAAGTCAAGAGGGAAACTCAAGAGATAAAGGAAGTCTTGCTTCTCTTTCATACACTAACATAAAAGGAGAATTACCAAATGCTCTCTTAGGTGTAATCTTGTCAACCCATAAAGTTGTCCCCAACTTCAAATCCCAAGACCTCTGGTTTTCATATAGAGTCCTTTGGATGATTTTGATAAGGTTCTTATTGAAGGACTCAACTAGACCATTCCCCTGGTGGTAGTAGTTTGATGATGTCTTCAAATATACATCATGCCTAACTTCCCATAAACTGATTTGAGCTCTGACAAAAGCCTTGGAATTGTCAAATATGATGGTGCAAGGGGCACCAATTATAGTTACAATTCCCTCCATGAATTTAACCATTGAACGTTCAATAGCATCTTTCAAGGAAACTACCTCCATCCACCTTGTGAAGTAATTTGTGGTGGCCAAAATACAGTTATGGCCAGCGTTTGATAGAGGGTTAATTGGGCCAATAAAATCTAGGCCCCATTGAGTGAATAGTTGATCAATCTATATAGGCTGAAGAGGAAAGGCAACCAACCTATGTTTATCTACGAACACATCAATCTCCTTACACGTCCTCATCAACTTATGTGAATACTTGAATAGGTAAGGCCAATAATAGCCCACCTTGATTATTTTCATCGAAGTAGTCTTTGCAAAGGAATGGCCACCTGAGGAACCATCATGAAACTCTTCTAATAGTCTACTAACCTAATCTTGTTTGATGCATCTCAATAAGACTCCATTAAGGTCCTTTTTGAACTGAATGGGATCCACTAATACATAAGGGATAGGATAAAGCCTAAAGTGTCTTCTCTTAGTTCTGTCAAAATTAGGAGGGTAATTATCATCCCTTAAGAAGATGTTCATATCTTCAATCCAACTAGTTTGTCCATATTCATTGTTGGCCAGTCGTTCCTCTTCTTGTAACGCAAGGTTGGTCTCTGGGTCTTTTTCAAAAGATGAAATAAACTACTCACATAGGCCCTTGCCTCTTAGAAGCTTGGTTATTTTGATGTTGAGGTCATATTCCATAACCTTGGTGATCCATCTAGATCTCTTCTCACTAGTATCCTTGCTTATGATAAAATTCTTCACACTTGCATGTGGGACTAGGAGTTGAATCTGATTATTGGATAACATGTGTTTGAACTTCTTCAATGCCTTAACCAAAGTGATGACCTACTTCTCCACATAGTTGTATTTAAGCTCATAATCTTTTAGACCTTCACTGAAAAAGGCAATGGGCCACTCTAATTCATCTTCATTTAGCTGTGTTAAAATAGCTAAGATACTTGCTTCTCCTTCCAATGTATAGAGGATGAAGTCTTTGCAATAAATGGGATTTACCAGGGTTGGCCCCTAAGAAATTGCTAATTTGAACCATTCAAAACCATATTTTCCCTCCCTAGTCCATCTAATAATAACTATATCCTTTTTAACATGGTCATCAGATATTTAACCATATAGCGACTAGGTTTGGAATAAATATCCTTATAAAGTTGATCCTACCAAGGAAACTTTGCAAACCCCTTTTGTGACTTGGGATTGGGAGAGACAAAATGGCCTCCACCCTTTTTGGATCTATGGCAAAACCTTCCTTTGATATGATGTGGTATAACAAATTGCCCTGATCAGTAGCAAATACACACGTATTAGGATTTAAATACACACCATATTCTTTGCATCTCTTGAATGCCTACTCAAGGTGGCTGAAGTGGTCGGTTGTGTGCCTGGAGTACATAGTTATATCATCTTGGTATACCAACATAAATTATACTAATACTCTCCTAAAGGCCATATCCATATCTATTTGAAAAGTGGCACTTGCACTGGTTAGTCCAAAAGTCATCTTACAATAGGCATAGGTGCCCCAACAGTAGTAAATGTAGTCTTGAATTGGTCTAATTTTCAGAGTAGGATCTCATTATATCTTGAATATCCATTCAAGAATGAAAATCTCTCTCAACCACTTAGTTTATCCAATATTTTTTCCATGGAGGGAAGGGGATAATGATCTTTAATGGAGGCCCTATTGAAATCCCTAAAGTGTACACATAACCTGATTTCTCCATTATTTTTCCTAACCAGAACATGATAAGCTACCCAAGAAGAATGTTTTATTCAAAAAATTATATTAGATTCTATGAGCTTCGACAACTCCTTTCTCATTAAGGGTTCAACCTTGGAATTTATAGGTCTTTTCTTTTATCTACTAGGCCTTGCATTTTGATCTATCTCTATGGTATGTTGGGCCAGACTAGAATCAAACCCTTTCAAATCTTCACAAGTAAAAGAAAATATATCTATAGACGTATAAATCTGACCACTTTCCTAAATGAATATTTAATATTTATTGTAACCCCATCCCTCCTATTAATTAAATTCTATTTAATTAATTCCTTCACATTCATCTATTTGATTAAATGAATTACTTTATTTATTTATTTTAGTTCACCTAAGCCTTTTCTAGCCTTTGATTAAACAAACCACTTTATTTAATTAAATCCCCTTTCTCCCCTTTTAATTAAATTTACATTTAATTTAATTGATTCTTGCAAATAAATAAATCTAATTTATTTATTTAAATCTCCAACTTGTATTTATGCAAGTTGCATCTATTTGATTGAAATAAAGTAATTTTATTTTAATTAAAATCCTCCTCCACCCACTTGCATTTTCCTACATCTCCCACTTGCCTCCTAAACCCCCTTCTAAATTCTTCTAATCAATTCTAATTTAGCCTAATCCATCTCCTAAATATTGTCACATTCCTAAGCAAAGAGAAGTCACTTCTCAAAGCCTCCAAAGTCTTTGAAAACCATTAAAGGCTTAATGTCCTCAACAAGTTAACCCTCAAAGTCTTCCAAATCATTTAAGGCTCTTACATAACCATTATTGGTTAACTCAACGTTCGTGCATGATTAGAAACTTTCTCTCTAACTCAACCCTCATCTAACCCAAGGGTCTCATCAAGAATTCATGGCTTTAACCTTGGTTATCCCTTTAACCCTTGCACAAGAGTTTATGCTTTGGGTAAAAGCTTTATCCAATGGATAACCCTAACCTAACCTTAACCCTCACCTCCTAAGGTAACCTTCATGTATTCTCAAGAATTTAATGCTTCTTGCATCTCCTCTCAAGAAATCTCTTGTTGAAAATTGTCACCATTTCATTGGTGAGAATTGTAAACATGGATTGATTAACTTTCAATCTTGGTCCTTGATGAGATTATCCAATCTTGACCCTGCATTGCCCTATTTTCCCTATAAATAGAGCTCTCATTCTCTCATTTTGAGATATCCAAGTCTTTCAAGCATAGAACTTATAGTCAGTTTGTTAGGTCCCGGAGACAACTGAGAGGGGGGGGGGGTGAATCAGTTGTCCAATAAATTCAAACCAAAAACAACTTAACAAAAGTTTAATGCTTTATACTGATAAACCAAACTTTATGCCGCTAGATAGTTTATTAGTTAATTGCAGTACCGGTAAAGATTCATGCGTGAAACAAAAAGACAATAACATCCACAACACATAACACCAATATTTATATGTGGAAACCTTGTAAGGAGAAAAACCATAGTGGGAAGCCTTAACCACAATCAGATGATACTACTGCAGATAGTATGTGTGTATAATAAGGGGTCTACACATGCAGAAAGGCCAAGCACTTAGAGCTCACTGCTCAATCACAAAATGAGAGTCACACTGACTACAATTAGGTGATTAAATCCAATGATAATGTACTGCACAAAATAGCATCTTCATATGCTGGATTCAATACCGGTTTAGCTCTGATATGCCTTCTTCAAACCTTCCTTCAATCTTGAATTATGTTTGCGTGTATAGGTCTACTAATATTTGTATATACCTTATTACAATCTTTTTTCTTGCATATAGTAATCTCACAAATAAGATCTTACATTTATACCATAACCTAAGACCAATTGAGTAGGTTGGCTCACTAAAAGATATTACAATAAAATCAATTACAAATGAAACAATATCTGATGCATTATGTTGTCTCAATGCATTTACAATAATAGAAAATCATCTCCATGACGTGTCGTGCTGATCTGGAATAGATATGCCTACCGGTGTATATCCTGGACCTATTTGCCGGTAACAACAAATATGAAAACTCGAATAAACCAATGAACAAATCACCAAGACAAGGTGTCCAAATGATGTTTTCAACATAACCAAGTAGTCTCCATGTGATTCCAAGTGTTGGTGAACAATATAATCTACTGGTGAACCAAATACCAGTGACTGTGCATAAGTCACTTGCTTGCTGGTGAACATAACCAAATCTCCAAGTGCTGATAAGTTGACAAGTGTTGATAAGTGTTGACATCAATGACAAAAGTATGTCAACATATCCAAAATACCAACAATCTCCCCCTTTGGCATTGATGGCAACATAAGATGGAAAAATCATCAAAGTGTCAAAACAAAAATGCCAAAAACCAACAATCTCCCAAAGAGATCATAACCAAAAATCAAAATACAGATATAAAGAGTAATTAATCTCTCCCCAAAGTAAAGTCTCTCCCCCAAGGCATAATGTGTTTTTCCATATCAATCTCTCCCCCTTTTACATCAAATGCCAAAGTAATACAAATACAAAATACCAACTACTCCCGCTGAGAAGTAGCTCTCCTCATCAAAGCCGGAATAAAAGATTTCTTTCTTAATTCTGCTGGTTGATGAAAAACATCAATTGTCTAAGTCTCTAGTGGTGGGGGTATAACCCCAAGTTGTTCTCTGAGATATTCAAAAGTCTCTTTAGGCGAAGGCTTGGTAAAAATATCTGCAATCTGCTCTTTAGTATTCACATAAACCAATTTCACTTCTTTTGCTTCAACATTCTCTTTCAGAAAATTTAATTTGATAGAAACATGTTTAGTTTTTGAGTGAAGTACCGGGTTCTTAGATATATCAATTGCTGCCATATTATCACAGTAAATAGTTATAGGTTCCTTGCATTTTACTGTTATGTCCTTCAAGATTTGTTTAATCCATAATACCTGTGTGCAATTAGTTGTTGTTGTAACATATTCTGATTCTACTATAGATAAAGATGTGCAACTTTGTTTCTTACTCAACTAAGAAATTAATCTGCTCCCAAGAAAAAATGCTCCATCAGTGGTGATTTTTCTATCATCTACATCTCCTGCCCAATTTGCGTTTGTGTATGCACATAAATCAAAGTTTTCATCTCTATGATACCAGAAGCCAAGATTTGTATTGCCTTGTAGGTACCGGAAAATCCTTTTTACTGTTGATTCATGATTTTCTTTAGGATTACTCTGAAATCTTGAAACAATACATACTGCATTCATAATATCAGGTCTTGTTTGTGTCAAATATAGTAAACCTCCTATCATAGACCTGTACCTAGTCGGATTAATAGGTGTTGATTCATCCCTTAATGACAATTTATCGGTTGTAGTCATAGGTGTGCTTACTGGTTTAGAGTTCTCCATGCCAAATTTCTTTAGTAACTCCTTCAAATATATATATTGACTCAAGAATATACCTTTATCAGTCTTTGAAATCTGCAATCCTACAAAGAATTTTATCTCCCCAATCATGGACATTTCAAATTCTTGCTGCATTTCATTAGAAAAGTCTTTACATAATCCATCTTTTCCTCCAAAGATTATATCATCGACAAAAACTTCTATAACCAAGATGTCATCATTAGTCACTTTGTAGTAGAAGTTGTTGTTAGCATTACCTTTAGTAAAACCAATCTTCAAAAGATATTTATCCAATCTAGCATACCAAGCTCTAGGAGCTTGTTTTAGTCCATACAAAGCTTTCCTTAACCGGCAAACCATATCTTTGTTGTCTGTCAAAGAAAATCCATCAGGTTGTTCAATATAAACTTCTTCCTCAAGATCTTCATTTAGAAATGCACATTTAATATCCATTTGATATACTGTATAGTTCTTGTGTGCTGCAAAAGCCAAGAATAATCTTATTGCCTCAATTCTAGCTACCACTGCAAAGGTTTCATTATAATCAATTCCTTCTTTTTGTGAATATCCCTTACACACTAGTCTTGCTTTATTTCTGATTACCTTACCATCTTCATTAAATTTGTTTCTGAAAACCCATTTTGTTCCAATTACATTTTTGTCTTTAGGCCGGGGAACTAATGTCCATGTGTTATTATTTTCATTTTGTTCAAATTCATCTTCCATAGCTTTAATCCAGTATTTATCTTCACATGCCTCATTCACTGATGCTGGTTCAATTTGAGAAATAAGACATACCTCTTCATTTGCCAATCTTCCTCTAGTCATAACACCTTGATACTTGTTCCCAATTATCTGATCTTCAGAGTGGTTCAATCTTACATATCGGAGTGTCTTTGTTTGCTGTTGATCCTCAGTTATTGTGGATTTTTTAGATGTTGCTGGTGTAACTGGGTAATCATTCTGTACCGGTGTATTCATTGTAGGTTCATTTGATATTATCTCTATTACTAGTTCAGAGTCCATATACCTTGAATTTCCTCTAAACTGTTCATCAATCTTCACATTTGTGATCTCAATAATTTTCTACAATCTCTTGTTAAAACATCTATATGCTTTGCTGTTAGATGAAAAACCAAGAAATATTCCTTCATCACTTCTAGGATCAAATTTTCCAATATACTCATCTCTTCTAATATAGCATTTACTTCCAAATATTCTGAAATATTTAAGAGTAGGAGAAATACCAAACCATAGTTCACTAGGGGTTTTACCGGTTTCACCTTTGATGTGAACTTTGTTAAATGTGTAAACCTCTATACTTACACCTTCTCTCCAATATACATGAGGTAGATTTGCTTTTGATAACATACTTCTAGCTGCATCTAAGATAGTTCTATTTTTCCTTTCTACAACTCCATTCTGCTAGGGTGTCTGGGGTGCTGATAACTATCTTCTGATCCCATTTACTTCATAGAATGTATTAAATTCCTTAGATGTGAATTCACCTCCTTGATTTGATCTCAGACATTTGATTTTCTTACCAGTTTCATTCTTGACCATCACCTTGAATAGCTTGAATTTCCCAAGCACTTCTGATTTCTCCCTGAGAAAAGTAACCCAACACATTCTAAAATAGTCATCAATGATTAGCATAAAATAACTATCTCCTTGTAAGCTTCTAGTTCTTGCTCAACCACATAAATTAGTATGAATCAATTCAAGAACATTATTGGACTTTTCTAGAATACTCTTAAAAGATGCTCTAACCTGCTTTCCAATTTGACATTCCTTACATACTGGATTGTGTGGTTCGACAATTCTAGGCAAATCCCTTACTGCCTTAGTTGTACTAATTTTGACAATGCAATCAAAATTTACATGATGAAGTCTCTTATGCCATAGCCAACTTTCATCAATATGTGCAATCTAGCATGTCTTTTCATTGTTGTTCAAATAAAAGATATTACCTCTAGTCTGATTACCAGTTGCAATTTCCAAACTAGTTCTGTTCACGATTTTGCATTTACCATTCTTGAATTGTAACTGAAATCCTTTTTCAACTAATTGACCAACACTCAAAAGATTATGCTTTAAACCTTCAACATAGTAAACATTATTAGTATTGTGCTTACCATCCAAAGATATAGTGCCTTTTCCTTTGATCAAGCAAGCTTTCTCATCTCCAAATCTCACTAGACCTCAATTGTATTCCTGAAAGGTTAAGAATTTACTCTTATCACCAGTCATATGATGTGAACATCCTGAGTAAACAATCCATTCATCCTTATCTTCAATTCTAGCTACCAAGGCCTTCTCTACAGGTTGAGCAGTAGGTTTCGGTTGATCTTCTATTATAGCAAGAAAAACCCATCCATTGTCTGCCAGATCCTCATCAAAATCATTAGTGACTCCTTCATCAGCAACATAACAAGATTTGTCTCTATTCTTGTTAAATCTGTATCTTTGATATTTAGGGTTAGGCTTATATGTTCTTTTAGCTTCTTCTTTCAATCTTGCATGTCTATTAGGACACCTAGATGCCATATGACCAATCTTACTACAGTTAAAACATTTAAAGGGTGCTTTACCTTCATACTTACTTCCAACTAGACCTTTAGGCATTTTCCTTGCAAATAGTGCTTTAAGTTCTTCTAGTTCTTCATTTTCTCTCGTACTTTCTTCAAGTTCTCTTGCATAAAAGGCTTTCCAATCAGATTTGTTAAATGATGATGATGATGATGTTGATGCCTTAAAAGCTAAATCTGTCTTTATAGTAGCAACATGACCAAATTCCTCAAGTTCAAATGATGAAAGTTTTCCAATCAGAGTGTCTCTAGTTATTGATGTATTGGGCATTGTTCTCAGCTCATTTATAGCTGTCACTTTCATTTTATATGCTAGTGGAAATCCTCTTAAAACTTTTGAAACAATTTCATCTTCACTTAAGGTCCCTCCACAACATTTAATACCCAAAACAATTTCATTTACTATTTCCATAAAAGCAGAAATCCTTTCATCTTCTTCCATTTTTAGATTTTCATACCTGACCTGGAAGCATTCAAGTTTTGCAATTTTGACTGTGGAATCTCCTTCATTCAATGTTTCCAAATGGTCCCAAATAGCTTTAGCAGTAGACTTATTTGATAATCCCATGATTTTCTGATCTGACAATGTGCTCAAAAGTGCTTCTCTTACTTTGTAGTCATTTTCCTCATCTTTAGCTAAGGTTAGTGGATTAGGTTGACCTAGAGTAGCAGCAGTGTAACCATTCTTTGTAACTTCCCATATGTCCTTTTCAATGCAATTCAAGTGTGTCTCCATCCTGATCTTCCATATGCCATAGTTGGTTCCATCAAGTTTAGGGTTGTCCTTCCTGAAATAGTTTGAAGACATTGGATCTCCTCATGCTGTTAAACTTTTGCAAAAAGAGGACTATTTTCTAATACCAATTGTTAGGTCCCTGGAGACAACTGAGAGGGGGGGTGAATCAGTTGTCCAATAAATTCAAACTAAAAACAACTTAACCAAACTTTAATGCTTTATACCGGTAAACCAAACTTTATGCTAGTAGACAGTTTATCAGTTACTTGCAGTACCGATAAAGATTAATGCATGAAATGGAAAGACAATAACATCCACAACACATAACACCAATATTTGTACGTGGAAACCCTTTAAGGGGAAAAACCATAGTGGGAAGCCTTACCCACAATCAGATGATACTACTACAGATAGTATGTGTGTACAATAAGGGGTCTGCACATGTAGAAAGGCCAAGCACCTAGAGCTCACTGCTCAATCACAAAATAAGAGTCACACTGACTACAATTAGATGATTAAATCCAATGATAATGTACTACACAAAATAGCATCTTCATATGTGGGATTCAGTACCGGTTTAGCTCTAATATGCCTTCTTCAAACCTTCCTTCAATCTTGAATGATGTCTGCATGTATAGCTCTACTAATATTTGCATATACCTTATTACAATCTCTTTTCTTGCATACATTAATCTCAAAAATGAGATCTTACATTTATACCATAACCTAAGACCAATTGAGTAGGTCGGCTCACTAAAATATATTACAATAAAATCAATTACAAATGAAATAATATCCGATGCATGATGTTGGCTCAATGCATTTACAATAATAGCAAATCATCTCCATGATGTGTTGTGCTGATCTGGAATAGATATGCCTGCCGGTGTATATCCTGGACCTATTTGCCAGTAAAAACAAATATCCAAACTCAAATAATGAACAAATCACCAAGACAAGGTGTCCAAATGATGTTTTCAACATAACCAAGTAGTCTCCAAGTGATTCCAAGTGCTGGTGAACAATATAACCTATCAGTGAACCAAATATCAGTGACTGTACATAAGTCACTTGCTTGCCAGTGAACATAACCAAATCTCCAAATGTTGATAAGTTGACAAGTGTTGATAAGTATTAACATCAATGACAAAACCATATCAACATATCCAAAATACCAACACAGTTTACTAAGGATTTAGCCTCTCTTTGATAAAAATCATGTTAATAGCATTTTAGAAATAATTTTAAATATCATAAGCATATCTATGTTAATCTAGTATATCATGCTAGGATAAGTTTACTAATCCTTTATCTTATCATCATATTTATGCTAGTTTAAATCATCATAGATTTAATATCATACCTATCTAGGAATCCATTCATGCTAAATTAATCAAACATCACTCATTCTTGGAGTTGTCATTCGCAAGTCACTTTGCTCAGTGATCTGAGAGAAAAGGCATTGACTTTAGGGATCTTATGAAATAGAGAACAATGGGACACCCCTTGGGAAGTTGAGATATTCAATATAGCTCCTATAACTTGCACCAAGAGTCTCATTGGTGTGTGGACACAGTTTTGAAACTAATTTTCACATTTCAGTAGCCCACTTTTCCCACACACATTTTAGGTGCCCAACGTGGGGCAAGACCCCAGTAATCTTATAATTTTTGATATAGGAGCAAGATTGCAAACACATAGAAAAGTTGTTTTAGCATGTTGTAACTTTTCGTTAGCACTTTAAAACCTTTTATTAGCGCTTTTGGTACATTGTTTAGCGCATTAGACCCCTTTTCTAGCACATTTAGATTTTTTGTTAGCGCATAGCATTTTGGCTTTATTCTATATCATCATAGTGCATTTGGTAGCCAGAGTAGCACATTTGGTAAACAACATAGCACACTAGGTAGCCAGTGTAGTGCATTTGCACTTTTTTGTAGTGTATACGTGCAACAGTCTAGTGCATAGCTGTAATAGAGGAATAGGCAAAATTGTAACCAAACAAGAAAATTTTAGGCTTGTGAAGCCCACCATCATCACTTGATTGTTTTTACTAACTGATTGTGTGTAGGTTCTAACATTTTATTTTTTTGTGTAGGAACAAAAAGAGTTAGTTTAAGTTTTCTTTGCTTTCCTTCAAAGTTAGTAAAAAGAAATCACCTTTCTTATTTTGCAAAATCTTAAAACAAACCTCATAATTTCTTTGGGATGCATAAAATGAACTTCATTCTTTCCTTTTGTGTTTAAAAAAAAACTCATTCTTTTCTTTATTGCATGGATAAAAAGAACAACAAAGCAAATTTTTTCATTCTTGCAAGTTAGGAAAACACTTTAATTTGGGTTTAAAAGAAACAAAACAAATTTCCTTTTCAATTTGCAAAGGTAAAAAGAACTTCACCTTCCTTTGGTGCATAAAAGGATTCATTTTTTATTTATTGCAAAAAGTAAAAGAACCTCATCTTTATTTTTGTGCAAGGAAAAGGGAAAATTTTCACTTATCGACTTTACTTTTGTTGACCAGAATCGCAATTTCTTTTGTTGACCAAGATTTCCATTTTTAGATAGAAAATAATTACTATACAAAGTTAAAAAGAACACCATTCTTTTTGGAGAAAAATCTCCAAGTAGAAGTTAGCAAATAATTGCCTTGAAGGATGAAAAGACTCTTGTTTGCCGTGTCTCGAAAGTGGAAGGTATATGCTCTCCCCTTAACTGGGTAACCAAAAATCCAAACCACTCTTTCATGCTTTCTTCATTTCAAGCAACTAAATTCTTTAGTAGGCCTGCCCTCTTGATTTTCTCTTAGAGCGCCATTAATCATCTGTGAGAGGGGAACAACTTAAGTGGGAAACGACTTTATGGCCAAGTGTTCCAACCCACTATAATCAAAAGTGGAGGCTAATGAACGTCCTCTTCAATAGTTTAATTCAGCGGTTATCCTTTCGTCAGTATCTTTAAGATATGTAAAGCCTTTGTTCTAAAGGTTGGGAAGCCTCTCGAGAGAGTTTATCATCGAAGACCAAACAAAAGCCAGATTAAAAACCTTAGCACTAGAAACTTTGAGCCGAGTAAGTATCCAAACATCTTCAATATTATAGCGCAAGGGTGGGGAATAATCCGCCCCCAAGATCACTCACCATATATCTCCCAAGATAACTACTCAATTGTGAAGTAATTCACTTTGAGTTAATTTCTAGCAAAAGGTAAAAAAAGGGGCTCCCCCTAGGGGGTGACATGGCTGTTTGAGCTGATGGAGTATCGAGACTAGTGGGATATTATATTGTTGATGACCCTTGAATAAAGAGTCTATTTGATGTATCTTACTTGTTATCTAAACTTGTGAAAGCATCAGGGATTTGAACACATCCTCATAGAAAATGCACTATTTGTCTAGCACAGGTAAAATTTATTATCTCTTTTGTGTGTCGTGTTCCCAATTCATTTTTCAAAAAATCATCCATAAAAAACACAAGTGTTAAAAAATCCTAAAATGATAGAAACAAAGGAATCAGGACAACTTAGCGCATAGGAACAATTTCCTAGCACGTATCAACCATTTTGTAGCACATCTCAATCAAGACATACCGCTCTCAGCCTTCACATTAGCACATAACCAGTTTTAGACTAAGTAAACTTTAAATAGCACTTTGCAATACTAGCCTAGTGCATTTAACTATCAGCTTAGCATGTAAGAGGCATATCTTAGCGCTTTCAGCTCAAACACTACCATTTTTAGCTCAAACACTAGCGCTTTAAAGGGACAAATTAGCATGTAACCTTTCCAATCAAAATAGTTTCAAGCAATTAGAGTTAGCACATAGAAGAGGTATCTTAGCGCATAGAGAACCTTTTGTGGCTCATCCAGATCATTTGTTAGCGCATACAGTCCCTGTCTTAGTGCGTGGTAAAAAACCAGAAAAAATAGAGAGCAAACTAGGCATTTCAGGAAAATTTTATCACCAGTTGTGAGTACCCTTTTTGGTCCTTTGTCAAACCCAGCAATCAAAGTTCAAATCCGATTATCAGGGAAAACAATTTCTAAATCAACAAGGCATCCTTATAACAAAATTTTTCAAATCCTAAACTAGCTGGAGATAAGACTTCATCCAACCAAAATCAGGTAGTATCATAACATTGATCAAAGTTTCACCATCTAATGGATTCTATGAAAAATAAATACCTAGTTAAATTCTTAAGTTGTCAAATCAAGTTTCCATATTGGGAGACTTTATCCATATCATTTGACACCCTTTGTCGTGAACGTGAATCTAAACCTCTACTTGATAAAGTAAAATTAAGTATTCAAATGAAGTATCAAAATCCAAACATCAATGTTAACCTTTAATCATTCGTGTGTTAGGTCCCGATGACAACTGAGAGGGGGGGGGGTGAATCAGTTGTCTTAATAATATTAACCAAAAATAATTTAACCAAATTACTGCTTAATACCGGTGAGACAGTCAATTATATCGGTGGACAGATTTAACTGATAAATGCAATACCAGTAAAGATTAATGCATGAAATTAAAAGACAAAGTCATCCACAAAACATAACACAAATATTTGTACATGGAAACCCTGTAAGGGGAAAAACCACGTTGGGAAATCTTACCCACAATCAGATGATACTACTGCAAATAGTAAGTGTACATGAATGGGATCTACACATGCAGAAAGGCCAAGCACCTAGAGCTAACTGCTCAAACACATAGGGGAAGTTACACTAACTTACAGTTGGATGATTAAATCCAATAATAATGTATTGCACAAAATAGCATCTCCATATGCTGGATTCAGTACTGATGTAGTTCTGATATGCTTTCACAAAAACCTAGCTTTATCTTCAAATGATGTTTATGTGTGTAGCTCTGCTTAATCTCACATATACCTTCGCACAAAACCTTTTCACATTCCTACAACAATCTTACAATTAAGATCTTACATTTATACCATACCCTAAGACCAATTTTAGTAGGTCGGCTCTACAAGATATTACAATAAAATCATTTTACAAACAATACAATATCTGATGCAATAACCGATTGAATATGTCGGCTTAATGCATTTACAACATTAATAAATCATCTTCATAACTTTCCATGTTGATTTGGAAAGGTTAAGCCTGCCGGTGAAACCCTGGACCTATTTGCCGGTAAGAGCAAATATGCTAATATGAATAAACTGATAAACAACTTTCCAACATGTGATGTCCAAACAATGTCTTCAACATTACCAAGTATCTTTCATGCCATTCCAAGTGCCGATGATCATTATTTCCTGTTGGTGAGCCATGTACCAGTGACTGTGCAAGAATTACTTGCTTGCCGGTGAATGATGCTGGATCTCTAGAGTGCTAGAGTTTTAGTAGGTGTTGACATCAATGACAAAACCATACCAAAATACCAACAATCTCCCCCTTTAGCATTGATTGCAACACAAGATGGAAAAACCATCAAAGTGCTAAAAATAGAAATGCCAAATATAAAAACCAATAATCTTCCCAAAGTAACAATCTCTCCCCCTGAGAGTAACATGAGTTTCTTTATGTTTTTCTGTACCAATATTTTCAAAAGATAATGTGTTTTTCCAATAGATATCTCTCCCCCTTTGACATCAAATGCCAAAGTTACAAAACCAAGTCCATATACAAAATACCAAACAATTTCAATATACCAACTACTCCCCCTAAGAAGTAGCTTCCTCATCAAAGCCGAAGTGAAAGATTTCTTCTCTTTGTTCTGCCAGTTGATGACAATCATTAACTATCTAAGTGTTTACTAGTGGGGGTATGACCCCAAGCTGATCTCTTAGATACTCAAAAGTCTCCTTAGGTAGAGGTTTAGTGAAAATATCTGCAATCTACTCTTTAGTATTGACATAAACCATTTTGACTATTTTTGCTTCAACATTTTCTTTGAGAAAGTTCAATTTGATAGAAACATGTTTAGTTTTAGAATGTTGTACCAGATTCTTTGATATGTCAATTGCTGTAGTGTTATAATAGTAGATAGTTATAGGCTCTTTGCAATTTATCTTTATGTCTTGTAACATTTGTTTAAGTCATAGTACATGTGTATAATATTCTGATTCTACTATTGATAAAGATGTGCAACTCTTTTTCTTACTTAACCAAGAAATTAATCTTCTTCCAAGGAAAAATGCTACACTGGTGGTGCTTTTCATGTCATCTACATCTCCTGCCCAATTTGCATCTGTGTATGCACATAATTCAAAGTTTT